>NC_057795.1:64592460-64817324 GCF_018294505.1 Triticum aestivum | reverse complement strand
GGCTTAGCTGCAGCCCAGTGCTCGCCTAAGATATAAAAATCCTACCGAGTGAAGAGCAAACCTCTCACTCGGGGGCTTAGCTGCAGCCCAGTGCTCGCCTAAGATATAAAAATCCTACCGAGTGAAGAGCAAACCTCTCACTCGGGGGCTTAGCTGCAGCCCAGTGCTCGCCTAAGATATAAAAATCCTACCGAGTGAAGAGCAAACCCCTCACTCGGGGGCTTAGCTGCAGCCCAGCGCTCACCTAAGTGGATTAAGGAATAAGTCGACTGCAGTGAGCGTCTTGCTTTGAACCTGCAAAAGACATTTCAAGCCAAAAGCAATCATATTCAAACATCAAATTCAAGTTCGGAACGATACCTAAAGGAACCAAAAGTGCTCAGGCGCTAAGCCTGTTAAGGTTTATCGGTTACAACTCCACTCGGCATACCGAGGCAAATTTAAAGCGTCGAGCTTAAAAGAAGTTTTTTACCCCTCCTGTGGAGGGCTGGAAGGTGCAACAAACTCATCAAGATCAATTCCATCCGCGATCCGAGTGGCAGCAGCAATGAAAGTTTCCATAAAGGACCTGAAGTCGTGTTTCTTGGTGTTGGCCACCCGGAGGGCCGCCAGCTTGTCTTCTCGCGCATCTTTGCAGTGGACTCGGGCCAGACACAGAGCAACATCTGCACCGCACCGAGCCGAGGACTTTTTCCACTCCTGCACTCGACCAGGGACCGTGTTCAAGCGAGCCATCAATGACTCGAGGTCGTTCTGGAGTGTCTCCTTGGGCCAGAGCGTTGAGTCGATGCGAGATGTGGTGACCTTCAGCCTTGCAAGATAGTCCACGACAGCTGCAACACGGGACTCCAGTCGGAAAACATTCATGGCAACTTCGTCGTTCACCGGAGAATTGACGGGGTCAAGGTTTGGTTCCAGCCGGCTAGTCTCTTCTTCAAAGTCTTGACAAAATTCTGCAAGGGCGATCACCGAGTCAAGGCAATGGTCGAATGGAAAAATCACAGTTGAAAATGATTGTTGAGCGTAAAGGTTTACCTTCAAGCATAAGGAACAGCTTCTTGGCAAGACCACTCAGGAAGGCCTCCAGATCATTTTTCTTCCCAAGAGCAGCTTTCAGATTGGTATTTTCTTGTTCAAGCTTGGTGACTGAAGCTAACTTCTCGTCAGCAAGCTTGATCTTCTCAGCTAGTTCAAGGTCTTTTTTCTGTTGGGCCTCCTTCACCTTACCTGCAAGTTACAGCAAGATCAGATTTTGAAACAAATAAAGGGAAAAAGCAGTCGTCGAGGTCTCACCAAACATACCTTTGGTTTCCTCCTTTGCCTTCGTCAGATTCTCCTGAGCCAGCTTCAAATCCAGCTCGAGCTGAATGTGCTTGTTTTCCAGCTCAGTGTAGCGAGCCGCAAGGTCACAGGATCTCTACGAAGAATCAATCGACTAAATGTCAAAGATAATTCACTTCCGAGTGGAAAAGGAAAAATCATGCGTTTCCAAGACTACAGCCGAATACAAGCATTCGACCGTAGTCTCGGGGACTACACCCAGTGGGTGCACTCAGCGTGCCCCCACTAATCCTATTGAAGACAGAGTCGACCAGTCGACCTCAAAAAAAAAAACAAGATGTATTCTTTAAGACTGTAATCGACTGCAAGCAGTCGACCACAGTCTCGGGGACTACACCCAGTGGGTGCACTCAGCGTGCCCCCACCGGTTTGCGAAATCCAGTCGCCATAGTCGAATGACGGAAAGACTGAACTTATAAAGCCTAAGGCCGACTGCCAGCAGTCGACCTTAGCCTTGGGGACTACACCCAGTGGGTGCACTCAGCGTGCCCCCACCGGTTTGCGAAATCCAGTCGCCATAGTCGAATGACGGAAAGACTGAACTTATAAAGTGGTTTGCGAAATCTAGTTGCCATAGTCGAATGACGGAAAGACTGAACTTATAAAGCCTAAGGCCGACTGCCAGCAGTCGACCTTAGCCTTGGGGACTACACCCAGCGGGTGCACTCAGCGTGCCCCCGCTAACATGGAGTTTAAATCGACACACCCACTGGGTGATTACTATAAATTCTGGAAAGAAAAGTTTTTGATAGCATATCCTAACAGAACAAGCGGTGGTCGACTGACCTGAACATTGCTTTGAAGGGCGGAACTGGTGTCGTAAGCTGCCTGGCTCGCATCCCGGATGGTCTTCAACTGCTCCATCATGATCCCTGCCTGGCGTATCGCCTCCTTCGCGGCGCCAGCTTGGTCCTCTGGGACGTGGTGCGTCGTGAAGAGGGAGGGCTGCAGAGTACTCGTCAGTGGATCTGCGAAGGACACAGTGTGTCGAGTGGTGTTCTCCTCCTCCGCGACCAGAGTATCAGGCACCGTCACATCCTGGGGCACCCTGCCGGCAGACGCTTTCCTACTCCTTCTGTGCTTCAGCGGTTCCTCATCTTCATCATCATCAGGGAGAGTGATAACAACATTGGATGGAGCTACAGAAAAGAATCAGAATTAAAGATCATGAGTCAGTCGACTAGAAACAGTGTTAAGAGTATAGTACCAGGTTTTGAGGTTGCTGCGTCCTCCATCTCATGGTCGTCAGCCCGGGCTGAGGTCTCAGAAGTAGCAGCACTGCAACTCCAAAGAATTAGTCGACTAACTCCGGCTCCAACCAGAGATAAAGTTCACACAAAACAAGAAGACTTAAGCAGCATGATTACCCTGATATGGTGGGGATGGACACCTTCATCTTCGGCAGGAGCTTGGTCGGCTTTGACGGGGCCGCCCTGGGCTGCTTCGACGCCTTTTCAGTCGGCGCCGGAGAGGTGGTCCGAGGGCGCTTGGTCGACTGTGTAACAGTCGCAACCCCCTTGCCACGTTCAGTCGCAGGGTCATGGACAAGCTTCGACCGCCTTTCCGAGCGCGGTGGTGCGATCTCCTCCTCCTCCTATTCTTCATCCTCATCATCATCATCATCATCGTCATCATCATCATCATCATCCTCAGCGGCGTCCGAGTCCCACTCCTCCTCCTGGCTCTCGCCCCCGCTCGCTTCTCCCTCCTCAGTCGGAGCCTGTGCTCCATTGGGCATCGAGTACAGCTCAGTGAGGACCTGATAGACATCAAGACAAAGATCAGTCGACCGATCGGCGGAGAAAACAGAAATAAATGTGACAAGAATACAATGGGAAGTGGAGCAGACATACCTTGTTTGGATCACTGTGGTGGTCGAGTGGAGGAATCCTTCTGGCTCCACGAGGGTTATCCTTGTTCCCAGTGACAGCGGCCATCCACCTTTCCAGAGTGGCATCGTCGACTGCTTCTGGATTGACCCGAGTCTCATCCTCAGTCCCGTGGTACAACCACATGCAATGGCTCCGGAACTGAAGAGGCTGGATACGATGCCTAAGAAAAACCTCCAGGAGATCCATACCCGTCACTCCCTCCCGAACCAACTGAACTACACTCTCCATCAGCATCTTCACGTCAGCTTTCTCCTCCGGAATCACCTTCAGAGAGGAGGGCTTGTTCACTCGGCCCATGGTGAACTGAGGGAGTCCACTCGACTGCCCCGGCGTCGGCTGATCTTGGCAGTACAACCAGGTTGACTGCCAGCCTCTGACTGACTCGGGAAATGTCATGGCTGGGAAGGTGCTCTTGTTCCTCACCTGGATCCCCAGACCCCCACACATTTGGACAACTCGGGTTTTTTCGTCGCCTGGGCTCGCCTTCTTCACGGTCTGAGAGCGACACGTGAATATGTGCTTGAACAAGCCCCAACGCGGTCGACAACCCAGAAAACTCTCACACATGGACACAAACGCGGCAAGATAGGCGATAGAATTCGGGGTGAAGTGGTGGAGTTGCGCTCCAAAGAAGTTCAAGAAACCACGGAAGAAAACGCTCGGCGGCAAAGAAAATCCGCGGTCGACATGGGTAGCCAGAAGCACGCACTCACCCTCTTCCGGCTGGGGCTGCCACTTTTTCCCCGGAAGCATTGCAGCTCCATGAGGGATCAGGCCCTCGTTGGCCATGTCAAGGAGATCCGTCTCCGTGATGGTCGATTGGATCCAATCTCCCTGGACCCAGCCTTTCGGCAGGCGAGATCTAGACGAAGACCCACCACGACTGCTGGATCTCCCCTTCACCTTCTCCGTCGCCGACGCCTACTTCGCGCGTTCCAGCGCCGCCGTCTTCTCCTTGACCATGGCTGCCGGCGAGACGCGCGAGGAGAAGTTGTGCAGAGGCGAGAGCGAGCGCGTTGGGCGGAGACGAAGGGAGCAGAGAGAGAATGCTGAGGCACTGCTCAAAAAACCCTCGCCGGGCGCGTTTATAAGATCCCTTCCGAGTGGATCACAGGTGGGCCCAGTCGATCTAATCATATCCTGAAACAGTTGCGCGGACGTGATACGTGGCGAAAAAAGCGGCGCGGGGATCAAGGCGTCTATGCCCTGTCCCATCCAAGCGCCGCGGTCCGCCCCGCTTCGCGCGCTTCCCCAAATTTCGTATCCCACGGAATCCGCGAACGGCAGATCGGTCTGCCAGATGCGGGATTTCCTGCGATCTGTCGCTCGGAAATCGGCGAAGTCCAAAAGATCACTCGACGAAGGAAAAGAATGGATCGAGTCGACTGAAGAAAAGTTGCTCACTATCAACAAAGAGATTTTTTGGTTCAAAACAACGCACGACCAGTATGCGAAGGCTAATCGGAAACAGCATCAACTCCTTCATCACTCAAGCCTCAATCCATTCGGGGGCTAATGATGGAGTCATGTACCTAGGGTAGGGTCACAGACCTGATCTAAGTACCCTGCCCAAGGACACCCTTAGAAGAGATCACCTTCCAGTCGACCTACGAGGGACTCACTCGACTGACTTGAAGGACTCGACCACGAAGACTCACTCGACCACCAGAAGGTCAAGAGGCACTCTGCACTGCAACGGTCTGTAATTAAGTAGACTTTATGATAGTAAAGACACTTTATGTGGGGCGTTACCAGTAACGCCCCGGACTTAATGTACCTTAAACCCTTCATTACGTGGGTTGGCTGGGGTCCTGGCGCACTCTATATAAGCCACCCCCCTCCATAGGCAGAAGGGTTCGGCACCCTGTAATCCATATACACATAATCCACTCGACCGCCTTCGAGCTCCGAGATGTAGGGCTTTTACTTCCTCCGAGAAGGGCCTGAACTCGTACATCTCTTGTGTTTACAACCTCTTCATAGCTAGGACCTTGCCTCTCCATACCTACCCCCCACTCTACTGTCAGACTTAGATCCACGACAGCGGGGACGTCGAGGGATCATAGATGTATTTTTTCAGAAATTTCTATCGTGCATAGACGGATTTTAGACCACGGGAGCACCCCCTCCCTATCGTTGCAGAAGTTGCTAATTGATATTAAGAAGGACGTGGGGGGTCGATATACCCCTGCCCGATAATATTATTTTCATGTACGTATGTCGTGTCGATATAAACTCCCGATAACTTCAACACGTGGGGGGGGGGGAGGGTCAATATACCCCCTTGATACGTCTCCGTCGTATCTACTATTCCAAACACTTTTGCCCTTGTTTTGGACTCTAACTTGTATGGTTTGAATGGAACTAACCCGGACTGACGCTGTTTTCAGTAGAATTTCCATGATGTTGTCTTATGTGCAGAAAATAAAAGTTCTCGGAACGACCTGAAACTCCACGGAATATCTTAGAATAAATAATAAAAAATCCTCGCCAAAGATGAAGACTAGGGGGGGCCACACCCTGTTCACGAGGGTGGGGGATGCCCCCCCCCCTAAGGCGCGCCCCCTACCTCATGAGCCCCCTGGACACCCTCCGACGCCAACTCCAACTCTATTTATTGGCTTTCGGGGAGAAAAAAATCAGAGAGAAGAAATCATCGCGTTTTACGATACGGAGCCGCCGCCAAGCCCTAATCTCTCTCGGGAGGGCTGATGTGGAGTCCGTTCGGGGCTCCGGAGAGGGGGATTCATCCTCGTCGTCATCATCAACCATCCTCCATCACCAATTTCATGATGCTCACCGCCGTGCGTGAGTAATTCCATCGTAGGCTTGCTGGACGGTGATGGGTTGGATGAGATTTATCATGTAATCGAGTTAGCTTTGTTAGGGTTTGATCCCTAGTATCCACTATGTTCTGAGATTGATGTTGCTATGACTTTGCTATGCTTAATGCTTGTCACTAGGGCCCGAGTGCCATGATTTCAGATCTGAACCTATTATGTTTTCATGAATATATGTGTGTTCTTGATCCTATCTTGCAATTCTATAGTCACCTACTATGTGTTATGATCTGGCAACACCGAAGTGACAATAATCGGGACCACTCCCGGTGATGACCATAGTTTGAGGAGTTCATGTATTCACTATGTGCTAATGATTTGTTCCGGTTCTCTATTAAAAGGAGGCCTTAATATCCCTTAGTTTCCAATAGGACCCCGCTGCCACGGGAGGGTAGGACAAAAGATGTCATGCAAGTTCTTTTCCATAAGCACGTATGACTATATTCGGAATACATGCCTACATTACATTGATGAATTGGAGCTAGTTCTGTGTCACCCTATGTTATGACTGTTACATGACGAACCGCATCCGGCATAATTATCCATCACCAATCCGGTGCCTACGAGTTTTCCATATACTGGTTCTCGCTTATTTACTTTTCCGTTGCTACTGTTACAATCACTACAAAATGCCAAAAAAATTACTTTTGCTCCCTTTACTTTTGTTACCGTTACCACCACTATCATATTAATTTGCTACTAAACACTTTGCTGCAGATACTAAGTTTCCAGGTGTGGTTGAATTGACAACTCAGCTGCTAATACTTGAGAATATTCTTTGGCTCCCCTTTTGTCGAATCAATAAATTTGGGTTGAATACTCTACCCTCGAAAACTGTTGCGATCCCCTATACTTGTGGGTTATCAACACCTTTTTCTGTGGCCGTTGCCGGGGAGCATAGCTCTATTCTTTGAGTCACTTGGGATTTATATCTGCTGGACACTATGAAGAACTTGAAAGACGATCGAACTACTATTTTGCCCTCAACTACGAGGGGAGGTAAGGAACTGCCATCTAGCTCTGCACTAGATTCTCCTTCTGTTATAAGTAAGCTTGCGACACCTAAACCTACTACTGCTATAAACTCTGATATGTCACATGTTATTGATGATGCCACTTCTGCTATTGCATGATACTTATGATGAAACTACTTCTATGCTTGATAATACTGTGCCTCTTGGTAAATTTCTCGATGAGCAAATTGCTAGGTCTAGAGAAAGAGAAATTATTGAATCTCAATACGATGATGAGAGTGATGATGAAAATATGCCTGCTATTCCTGAGGATTATCTTTTTGATGCAGAATCTTCTGTAGCTACTTTTGCTTGCCAGGATAGATACGAACTTAGGAGGTTGCTAGTTAAATGGAGTAAAGAATCTCTTAGGGATAGAATGACACCCGACCCAGCTTTTGCTACTTCACCTATTTGTGTCCCCGATAAGGATTATTATGAATTTTCTGTTGATCCAGATATAATTACTTTGGTTGAATCTGGTCCTTTCTATGGCTATGAATCTGAAACTGTTGTGGCACATCTTACTAAGTTAAACAATATAGCCGCCCTGTTTACTAATGATGAGAGATCACGCTACCTTTATTTACTCAAAATATTTCCGTTCTCATTAAAGGGTGATGCTAAGATATGGTTTAATTCTCTTGATCCTGGTTGTGTGCGTAGCCCCCAGGATATGATTTATTACTTCTCTACTAAATATTTCCCTGCTCATAAGAAACAAGCTGCTTTGAGGGAAATATACAACTTCGTGCAAATTAAAGAAGAGAGTCTCCCACAAGCTTGGGGGAGGCTTCTCAAGTTACTTAATGCTTTGCCTGATCATCCTCTTAAGAAACCTGAAATACTTAATATCTTTTATAATGGACTAACTGATGCTTCCAGAGATTACCTGGATAGTTGTGCTGGTTCTCTTTTTAGGGAAAGAACACCGGATGAAGCTGAAATTCTATTGAATAATATGTTGACAAATGAAAATAATTGGGCACCTCCCGAGCCAACTCCCGAGCCAGCTCCCGAGACAATTACTGAGCCTATTCCTAAACCAACTCCGAAGAAGAGAGGTGTTCTATTTCTCAGTCCTGAAGATATGCAAGAGGCAAAGAAATCTATGAAAAAAAGGTATTAAAGCTGAAGATGTTAAGAATTTACCTCCTATTGAAGAAATACACGGTCTTAATTTACCGCCTGTTGAAGAAGTATATGATCTCAATCCCTTATTCACTAAAGAACCTCCTGATCACGATATCCCAACACATGTAGTAAAGGTAAATTCTCTCTATAGATATGATAAAGCTGAAGTCCCTCCTACTAAAATTGCTAGTTAGTGCTTGGATGAGTTTGATGACTTTATGTTTAAGCAAGATGACTTTAATGCTTATTTTGGCAGACAATTAAAACATAATACCTTTATGATTAAACGCTTGGGTGATTATATGGCTAATATTAGAGGTGAATTTAAACTTGTTAGCAAACATGCTTCTATGGTTACCACTCAAGTAAAACAAGTACTTAAAGCTCAAAAAGAAGTGCTTTATGAAATGAATAGTAAGAAAAATGATTATGCTGTTAGAGTGGCTACTAGAACTGGTAAAATGACTCAATAACCTTTGTATCCTGAAGGCCACCCTAAGAGAAATAACTTCGATGTACCTAGTTCTTCTAAAAGGAAGAAAAAGAAAAATGATAGGACTTTGCAAACTTCTAGTGAACCTATTGTTGAATCACCTGAGAATCCAAATGATATCTCTATGTCTGATGCTGAAACACAATCTGGTAATGAACATGAACCTAGTGATAATGTTAATGATAATGTTCATGATGATGCTCAACCTAGTAATGATAATGATGTAGAGATTGAACCTGCTGTTGATCTTGATAACCCACAATCAAGGAATCAACGTTATGATAAAAGAGAGTTTGTTGCTAGGAAACATGGTAAAGAAAGGGAACCATGGGTTCAGAAACCCATGCCTTTTCCTCCGAAACCATCCAAGAAAAAGGATGATGAGGATTTTGAGCGCTTTGCTGAAATGATTAGACCCATCTTTTTGCGTATGCGATTAACTGATGTGCTCAAAACAAATCCTTATGCTAAGTATATGAAGGATATCATTACTAATAAAATAAAGATACCGGAAGCTGAAATTTCCACCATGCTTGCTAATTACACTTTTAAAGGTGGAATACCAAAGAAACTTGGAGACCCCAAAGTACCTACTATACCATGCTCCATTAAGAGAAATTATGTTAAAAACTGCTTTATGTGATCTTGGAGCCGGTGTTAGTGTTATGCATCTCTCTTTATATCGTAGACTTGACTTGGATAAGTTGACACCTACTGAAATATATTTGCAAATGGCTGATAAATCAACTACTATACCCGTCGGTATTTGTGAGGATGTGCCTGTTGTGGTTGCAAATGTTACTATTTTAACGGACTTTGTTATTCTTGATATTCCCGAGGATGATAGTATGTCTATTATTCTTGGAAGACCTTTTCTTAATACTGCAGGGGCTGTTATTGATTGCAACAAAGGCAATGTCACTTTTCATGTTAATGGCAATGAGCACACGGTACACTTTCCGAGGAAACAACCTCAAGTTTATAGTATCAACTCTATTGGAAAAATTCCATCAATTATTTTTGGAGGTTTTAAATTTCCTCTCCCTATTGTCAAGAATAAGTATGATATTCTTATTGTTGGGGATTTTCATATCCCCGTTTTGGTAACTTAGTGTTATTAGAAATTTCTCCGGTTCCGTGATTATTCAGAATGAGTTTGTTAACAAGACTTGATCAACCTTGTTAGTGGATTCATTTTGATGATCACGAGATGGATGAAACTAGAAGCACAACCTTCTGTACCATCTTTATATTTTCTGTTATTTAGTAGAAATAAAGTAAAATAGTATTTTTTTTGTCTGTCTCCTGACTTATCCGTGCAATATAAAAATATCCCGAAAATAAAAGTCCTCAGAATGCCATGCCAATTTAATATGATTTTTTCGGGAATATTTGAGGATTTACTGTGCAAAAATTACCGCGGGGGGAGCTGCCACATGGCCACGAGGGTGGAGGGCACGCCCTACCCCCTGGGCGCGCCCCCCTGCCTCGTGGGCCCACGGTGGCCCTCCTCCACTTATCCCTGCACCCATCTTCTTCCTCTGTCTCACACAAACACGAAAAACCAACTCAAGCACGAGTTCCAACCCCCGTTGCTGTGATTTTCGATCTCCTTGCTCAAAGCACCTCTCGCAAAACTGCTTGGGGAGATTGTTCCTTGGTATGTGGCTCCTCCATTGGTCCAATTTGTTTTTGTTCTAGTGCTTTATTCATTGCAAATTTATGCTGCATAAGGTGACCATGTTCTTGAGCTTGCATGTCAAATTTATATGGTTCCAAGTAGTTCTAATGCTTGATATAGGCTCTAGGCACTTGTGGGAGTAGTTGCTATCAATTTTATTGAAGTTGGTTCACTTTTATTTGAAGTTACTAAAAATTTCAGATTGTTTCAGAAATAATGAAGAGACTTTTGAGGGGCTCGTCGAGCCGAAGCTCGAAGGAAAAACAAAAAGAAGAAGAGCAGAAGCCCAAATTTAATTTGCCTCGCACCATGGAGGTCCGGCCGTGTGAATGGCCTTCCGATGACTTCTTGAGGAGAGCCGGGATTTATGAGAATTTCTATTTATTGATTGAGAATGCTGGCCTCACCGACTTCCTCCGCGACCAACGTCATCAGTATCTCTTACTCACAAATACTTTTGTGCAAAACTTCTACTTTTTCCCTAAGAAATCACCTCCATCGGTAGAGTTTCATTTATATGACGTTGTTATGGAGATGCCATTAGCTGAATTTTGCGAGGTTTGCAAAATACCCTTTGAGGGCTCCTTGGATGAACCACACCGTAACGAAGTAGAAGCTTTTATTAACACTATCACGGTGGGAGAAACCAGGAAGGTTTCTGATGCAAGGATTACTAGCATATATTTTCCTGTTTTACGCTACTTTGCCTTATTTGCTAGTCATTGCTTGATTGGTCACGGGAACTGTGGAAACCTTAGTGTTCCTGATATTAGCATTTTGTTCCATGGTTTATACCGTAATAACTCTGTTAGTATGGGTGGAATTGTTGCTAGACGGTTAAGTCTGAACCGTACTAAGGGCCCCATATTTGGAGGCATTTATGCTTCACGCCTAGCTGAATATTTTGAAATACCTATTAGGCATGAGGAGGAAGAGGAAACATCGTTGCCCCGTGCTTATTTAGATTATAAGAGTATGCTAGCGCATGATTTTCTTGTTAAGAGTCGTGAAGGGGAGCTCAAATATAAATTGTACTTTGATAAACATCACCCTGAGACTATTACTTTGCCTGCTCCCTCTTTGTTTAACTTGTCTGCGGGTCCTCACATTGTTCCGTGGGTGGCCGTTCAAGCGTATCGGAATCCTGCACCAGCCCCGGAACGGAACCACAAGATGAGCCTCCACGACAGTCTGTTTATTCTTGGGATCCAGAGGTGGTTGCTAGCCAGTGGCAGTCAGAGTCTTCTTCATCGCAGTACGACCCCAGCTACACCCACGGGTATCCGTCAGGTTATCCCTGTCAATAGACCAACTTAGGCCAAAAGCCTAAGCTTGGGGGAGTACGTATTTCCCACCGACATTACATTCATGTTCACACACACTCATTGCTAGATGTCGGTGTTCATACTCTTTCACTGTATTATCAATGCTAGTTTATTTTCTTTTTCCTGCTTTCTTCTTGTGTGTTTAATAAACCTTAAGAGAAACAAAAAAAATTAGTAGTAGTTTATTTCTTTGCTGTAGGATTAAAAAGAAAACCCAAAAATATTTCCCGTTCTTCTTTTGCTTGTTGGGAGCTTTCCCGTGTAAATAGTTTTTATTTCTTTTCTTTTCTTTGGGGGTCAGTAGGAGAATACCATGATTAAATTGTTGAAGTGGCTCTTATATGCATCATTGTTGATTTAGCTTAGAGTCCATATTACTTGTCTTCTCCTGTTTATTGAAAGCTTGCAGATTCCAGCTTAGTCCAATGCACGTGCACTCTTATTATTATACACATCGTTCAGTCGTGCAAGTGAAAGGCAATAATGATGATATATGATGGACTTATTGGGATGAGAAAAGCTGGTATGAACTCGACCTCTCCTGTTTTTGTAAATATGATGATTCATCGTTCCTGAGTCAGCTATTATAAAGTAAACATATTTGCAATGACATTTAGAGATTATAGTTGCTTGTGTCATGCTTGATTAGCTATGAGTTATAATGGTTTACCTTGCGTGCCAACATGCTATTAGAATGATTATGATGTGGTATGATGGGATGGTATCCTCCTTTAAATGAATTGAGTGACTTGACTTGGCACATGTTCACGCATGTAGTTGAATCAAACCAACACAACCTTCATGATATTTATGTTCATGGTAGATTATATCCTAGTCATGCTTGTATTCGGTGTAAATTAATTTTAATGCATGTTTACGACTGTTGTCGTTCTCCCAGTTGGTCGCTTCCCAGTCTTTTGCTAGCCTTCACCTGTACTAAGCGGGAATACTGCTTGTGCATCCAAACTCCTTAAACCCCAAAGTTGTTTCATATGAGTCCACTATACCTACCTATATGCGGTATTTACCTGCTGTTCCAAGTAAATTTGTATGTGCCAAACTCCAAACCTTCAAATGAAATTCTATTTTGTATGCTCGAGCAGCTCATGTTTCAACTAGGGCTGCCCTTATCTTCCATGTTAGGTGGTTATTCTCAAGAGGAGTGGACTCCGCTCCTCATTCACGAGAAAATGGCTGGTCACCGGGATGCCCAGTCCCATACTTTATGCAAACTAAATCAAAATAATTGCAAACAAAACTTCCCCGGGACCCGTTGAATGTTGGAGGTACTCGTTGTTTCGAGCAAGCCATGGATTGATGCTTGTGGAGGAGGGGGAGTATAAACTTTACCATTCTGTTTGGGAACCGCCTATAATTTGTTTGGCATGGAAGATATCGTCATCTCATAGTTGTTGCGTTGACAACAAAAGTATGCCGCTCAAAATGTTATTCAATCTCTATTTTAAAACCGAGCTCTGGCACCTCTACAAATCCCTGCTTCCTCTGCGAAGGGCCTATCCATTTACTTTTATGTTGACTCATCATCCTTCTTATTAAAAAGCACCCGCTGGAGAGCACACTGTCGTTTGCATTCATTATAATTGGTTTACATTGGGTATGACTTGACTGGATCTCTTTTACCATGAATTACAATGTTTAGTCAGTCCTTGATCTTTAATAGTGCTCTGCATTTATGCTTTGCGGTCTCAGAAAGGGCTAGCGAGATACCATTTTGTTATATCATGTTATGATTATTTTGAGAAAGTGTTGTCATCCGAGTTTTATTATTATGGCTCGCTAGCTGATTATGTTATTGATACGAGTAATTGTGAGACCTTTGTGTTATTGTTAGTATGGTTAGTTCATAATACTTGCTAAAACTTGAATGCTGGCTTTTCATATTACAACAACAAGAGCAAACAGAGTTTGTAAAAGTTTTTTTTTCTCTTTCAGTTTGTCAAATGAATTGCTTGAGGACAAGCAAGGGTTTAAGCTTGGGGGAGTTGATACGTCTCCGTCGTATCTACTTTTCCAAACACTTTTGCCCTTGTTTTGAACTCTAACTTGTATGATTTGAATGGAACTAACCCGGACTGACGATGTTTTCAGCAGAATTGCCATGATGTTGTTTTATGTGCAGAAAATAAAAGTTCTCGGAATGACCTGAAACTCCACGGAATATCTTAGAATAAATAATAATAAATCGTCGCCAAAGATGAAGACCAAGGGGCCCACACCCTGTTCACGAGGGTGGGGGCACGCCTCCCTCCCTAGGGCGCGCCCCCTACCTCGTGGGCCCCCTGGACACCCTCCGACGCCAACTCCAACTCTATTTATTGGCTTTCGGGGAGAAAAAAATCAGAGAGAAGAAATCATCGCGTTTTACGATACATAGCCGCCGCCAAGCCCTAATCTCTCTCGGGAGGGCTGATCTGGAGTCCGTTCGAGGCTCTAGAGAGGGGGATTCGTCGCCGTCGTCATCATCAACCATCCTCCGTCACCAATTTCATGATGATCACCGCCGTGCGTGAGTAATTCCATCGTAGGCTTGCTGGACGGTGATGGGTTGGATGAGATTTATCATGTAATCAAGTTAGCTTTGTTAGGGTTTGATCCCTAGTATCCACTATGTTCTGAGATTGATGTTGCTATGACTTTGCTATGCTTAATGCTTGTCTCTAGGGCCCGAGTGCCATGATTTCAGATCTGAACCTATTATGTTTTCATGAATATATGTGTGTTCTTGATCCTATCTTGCAAGTCTATAGTCACCTACTATTTGTTATGATCCGGCAACACCAAAGTGACAATAATCGGGACCACTCCCGGTGATGACCATAGTTTGAGGAGTTCATGTATTCACTATGTGCTAATGCTTTGTTCCGGTTCTCTATTAAAAGGAGGCCTTAATATTCCTTAGTTTCCAATAGGACCCCACTGCCACGGGAGGGTAGGACAAAAGATGGCATGCAAGTTCTTTTCCATAAACACGTATGACTATATTCGGAATACATGCCTACATTACATTGATGAATTGGAGCTAGTTCTTTGTCACCCTATGTTATTACTGTTACATGATGAACCGCATCCGGCATAATTATCCATCACCAATCCGGTGCCTACGAGTTTTCCATATACTGGTTCTCGCTTATTTACTTTTCCGTTGCTACAGTTACAATCACTACAAAATACCAAAAACATTACTTTTGCTGCCTTTACTTTTGTTACCATTACCACCACTATCATATTACTTTGCTACTAAACACTTTGCTGCAGATACTAAGTTTTCAGGTGTGGTTGAATTGACAACTCAGCTGCTAATACTTGAGAATATTCTTTGGCTCCCCTTGTGTCGAATCAATAAATTTGGGTTGAATACTCTATCCTCGAAAACTGTTGCGATCCCCTATACTTGTCGGTTATCACCCCTCCCGATAACTTCAACACGTGGGGGGGGGGGTCGATATACCCCCTCCCCGATAATATTATTTTCCCATGTACGTATGTCGTCGTTGTCGATATAAACCCCTCCCGATAACTTCAACACGTGGGGGGGGTCGATATACCCCCTCCCCGATAACATTATTTTCCCGTGTATGTGATGCGTCGTTGTCGATATAACCCCCTCCCGGATAACTTCGACATGAGGGGCGGTCGATATATATGACAATTTAAGTTTTGGAAGTTAAACTCTAGCATTTCTTGTTTTCATGCATGCTTCAAATTGTCATATTATTTTACAAAATTTTGCGTGGGAAAGTTTCAACTCAATACATATGTGCTTGTTTATTTAGAATTTTTAAAACTTACAAATGCATTTTTGCCAAGTTATAGAAAGTGAATACGCCATATCCCATGATTATTGTAGTATTGTTTGTCTTCTTTCAATGAAGTGGAATAGAATAATAGTCTAGTTTAAAGAAATGCCTTCCTTTAACCAATCGGCACGTTAGTACAGGATGTTTTCTCTCCATTATGCAATAAGTTCTTTCTTAGTCACATGTTTATAATAAAGTTGTAATTACGACACAATTCTTTTGGCATGCAAGAATTTTTTACTAGAGGCGGCTCTAAGACTATCCATAGTGAGGAATAACTTAGACTAGTAGTATGCAGTGGTGGACCTAGCATTGGCTGACGCCCCAAGCAAGAAACTAAGGGCTAAAAACTATCCAGGAAAAAACTTCAGTTTTCAGGCATATAAAAGTCGATCTATGATGCATAACTAATAAGAAACTGAACATAATATTCAATGGCAACATTTGTTTCATGATGGGTGAACTAATAAAGCAAAACAAATCAAAAGAAAATATGTAGCATAGATAGATGATACAAAAGATTGATACCAAATCAAAGGATTGGTTGGTCTGAGCCTCCCATGATTACATCTTCAATAGCAGAAGAAGCTAAACCTTCAATCATCAATTTTGAAATGCAAGTCAGTGCATAATATAGCATGTAAAACTAGTTAATGATATTGATACATGAAAAATATGAAAACTTACGTATAGGATGAGGCAAAATGACTTTACGTGTGCGATAACCTTGAAATCGCCCAATGATCTTTGATTCCTTAATACTAACAAATACATCTCGCTCAATGTAACATGTCGTTCTATAATTCATCCAATCATCATCCATTTTGTTCCTCAATCCAGTCTTGATAATGCTCATTGCTGAAAATGCTCTTTCCACTGTTGCGTTTGTAATAGGTAAAATCAATGCTAACTCAACCGGACGGTAAACCAAGGGAAAAGTTCCGTGCATATCACTTTTAACCATATTCATGGCAAGATGACCAAGATCATTGCAATTCATCAAATGTGGATCAGCTCTTGCATTCCGAATGAATGAGTCTAGTTGGTTTCTAAGGACGAAAGTAACTTCATATGTAGAAAAGTCAGCGGCATACATATTAGCAAGATCTACTAGCTTGTCTTCATTATAATTGGCAAATGAATTCTTGGGATCAAGACAAGCAATGCATCTCAACAATTGAGTAGACCTTTCAGTAAAGCGGTTGTTTAACTCCACAATAAGTTGATCATGCAACACATTGAATATTTCAATTCTTAAATGATGGTTGTAAGTTACCAATTGCCCGCCCCAAGTCCTTGAACGTCCATTCGCAGTTCTTGTATCTTCCATATTTGGCACTACAATGTTGTATTTGACACAAAAGTCTGTTACCTCTTTAAATAGCTCATCCCAACCATTCTGCCTTATCTCTTGAACATCCTCTAAATGTGGTTTTAATCAATCCCACATCACGTACAATATTCTGATTTTTCAATTGCAAGCATTGTGACATATTGTTAGTCTTTCCCAATAATCTAATCATAAGATGCAATATGAGAACAAATTCGAAGGACTCCATGTGCTTTATCAACCCCGCGGCTGTGGTTCTTTGGGAAACATTATCTGCATCATTGTGTAGATTTTCTAATACCTTTAGAACTGGTTTCCACATCTCAACAAGACGTCACAATGTTTTTGATGTGATCCCCACCGTGAATCTCCAGGTCTTGCAAGGTTAGTTAATTGGTTTTCCCTCTTCCCTCAAGAAGTTCCCTAGCCTCTATTTGACCCACTGTTTCATCATGTTGTTCTTGGGCTAACTGATCATGTCTTTTACAAGATGCATTAACAATGTTAACAACCATGCTTGTGTACTAAAAAAAACCTTACTGATGAACAACACTTGGCAACAGCAACAACCACTAATTGTAACTGATGGGAAAAACAATGTATATAATGAGCATAAGGATTTTCCTCCAAGATCAATCTTTGCAACCCATGAAATTCCCCTCTCATGTTTGAAGCCCCATCATAACCCTGTCCTCTCAAATTAGACATAGATAAACCAAAAGTACCAAACATACCATTCAAAGCTATCTTCAGTGAGGTTGCTCTCGTGTCAGGAACATGCTCAACTGCAATGAATCTCTCAATCACCTCCCCTCGTTTGCCGAGATACCTACATAAGACAATGAACATGATTAATATATTAAAAACTTTAAGATAATAAACCTACAAGGCTAAAATATCACACACAACAATACGAGCAATGGTACTGACCTCAAACACATAGCCATTTGCTCCTTCATAGATGCATCTCTCGACTCATCAACAAGTAGTGCAAATTTACTATCTCCAATCTCCTCAAGATGACATTGGTGGTCTCTTTTGCACAAGCCTTGCATAAATCCAATTGTATCTTATGTGAAGTCAGCTTATGGTTATCTCCTGCATCCCCAAATAATTTTGCCACCTTTGGGTCTTTCTTTATGAACAAGTCCAACAACTCTTTGAAGTTACCCTTATTCATTGAGCTAGTAGACTCATCGTGACCACGAAAAGTAAGAGCTGTAGTATCAAGAAATTGACAATACCCAATACAATCAAGAGACGAGCTTTGTATTCTTCTTCTTTCTTCTGAGAACCCCTAACATTGGGGGTATTATCAGTTGTTTGAGCTGAAGGACCTGTTTCTGCGGTTTCGGGGGTTCGAACTTGAAAAGAAGAATTCAATGTCTTGTTTCTTTTACTCATCTTGCGTTCCTGTAAAATTTTAGAGAAACAAAAAAAAAAATCAATGTCAAAATTGATTTCTACATCTAACAAACAGGCAAACAGTGGCATCTAGCAACTAAAATCATCATCGTCCAATCGAATGTGGCATCTATAAACAAAAACAAGGCATCTATCAAACTGTACTGAGAAGTGAGAAACAGAGGACTACCACCTTGCTGGACGCTAGGCAGCCTGCCTGCTGCAGCCTCGCGCGGTCGCGCCCTAGCCGGATTTGGACCCCATGCATATATCTATGTGCTATGGTAACTGAATTTTGTACATGGTTCACAGTCCGTTGAATCCGTAAAAACAAGTCCGTGCATGTAGCATTACTCTTGTCTAGCCTAGGGCTGGCTTGCAGATGAGTAAATTTGTACATGGTTCCACGATTTTCCTACTCACCTCGTGGGCAAACCATTACATGGTTCCTCCTGGAAAAGTGAAAAGTAACGAACCATTGGAGTTATTGATCACAAGAGCGATCGCTTGAAATTTTGTGGTTGTCATCCATTGGCTAATACAATTGCAAAACCCGTTTCTTGAAGAAGCAACACAAGAGTTGGTCACAGTTTCATATGAACCATGATGGCAAGGTTCTGCCTCCAGTAGTTTAGTGTTTCTGGATGAGGCTTGTTTGGTTAATTACATCATCACAGTATCATTCATCGGTACATCCATTCCATTAGTGTCATCATCCAAGGTCGTTTCAGGTTTCCTCTTGCAATTGAGTCTTGGAGCTAGAGCTGGAGCCATACTGAGAAATTTGGAGATCCTGCTGTGTACAAAGGCGCTCTCCGTTAATTTCCCTGGGAGGAACTGCATGCCTTGTCGTGCTGTCTTGTTGGACATGTCAACCGCAATCACCAACGCGGCCTTATGATAATAATTGACCTTGGTCATGAAGTAGACGACGTCCTTGCCGTCGTCGTGCAAGCTGATCACGGGCAGGCTCGTGTAGTGGTTCTCAAAGGTCTGCGGGAGAGGCAGGCCTTGGTCGTCGTTGAACTCATGTGGCGGCAGTTGGAGAAGCACCGGGTCTATGGTGCTGCCAGCCTCGGATGCATGAACCACCTCGCTGTCCTGGCGCCAGCCTGCAGAAGAAGGATCAGCAGTGTCCATGCTCCATGTGGCTGCCTTCCAGCCATCGTATGAGGGCACAACGCGGCCCCATACGCCGCCGTGTCGGTGCATGGTGACCTGCAGATGCAGCTGGACGTACTTGATGCGGCGGCCTCGGTCAATGACGGCGACGTTGCGGGAAGCCTGTGGGCTAGTTTGGACCCTCGTGACAGGGTTGGGTTCGAGGGGCGGCGGCATCGGATAGTAGTGGAGCAATGGGGTGCTGTCGAGCACATTGCATTGAAAGATGCCCTGCCACAGGTCGACGAAGCACATTGAGCCGTGTTCTCCGCCGATGGAGATGGCCTTGTGTGTCGCATACTTCTGATACTCAAAGCCGCCACCTTGCTGCTGCTGGTCCAGCAACAAGGGGAGCTCCTGGATTGACCACTTCTTGCTATCGGAGTTGTAGAGGTAAAGGTCAAACAAGTGATCGGTTGCTGATGGTTCCTGCTTGCGGAAGAGCCCAGCGACGACGTAGGACGGTAGGAGACATCCTCCTCCTCCTCCTCGGCGCGGTAACCGCCGTGTGGGCGCAGAAAAATCCCGCCTTGGGGTTGGGGACGGGGCCGCAGGAGGAGGCCGAGATGAAAGCCGTCGTAGAAGCGGTGCAGGTGATGAGGGACGGGATCAGGCTTGGGAAGCCGCCTGAGCAAGGGTCTTATGCCTCTGCTGGCGTCGCCGGCATGATAGATGTAGTGGTCGCGCCCGCGATCGGACGAAAACTGTCCGGCTTCGATGGCGAGGAGGGCGAGCCTGCCCTCCGTGGCGACGAGGACGGGCTCATAATCGAACTGGGATCCGATGCAGTGGGCGCACAGGTAGGAGACCTGCGGCGGGTCGGCGACGACGAAGGTGACCTGGATGGTGACGGCGCGGCCGTTGTAGTTGTCCGTGGCGTTGCAGGTGGCGGTGCTCGCGTTGGTGACGTCGGTGATGTAGGCCACCCGGTCGATGAGGCATGACGCCGGCGGAGGATTGTTCCCGCCGTCGACGACGGCGGGGGGTTGGGCTGGCGGATTCAGCGAGCCGCGCTTGAATTTGCCCATCTCCGCTCCTCCGGCCGGTGCTCCTTCCGCCTAATTGGCTTTCCTGGACGGGCGGCGGGTGGATACTTAAGGGCGGGAGAGGTAGCAATTGGAGGTGGAAACGGAGAAGAATCCGAAGGGGGGAAGAAGGACTGCTCGGCTGGCGGCGGGCGGCTGGGGCTGGAATAGCGCGTCACTCTCTTACCTCTCTACTAGGGCAAGCGAAGCAAACAAGCCCTGCTACGGACTACAATCTCAGGTCTGGCCCAAGCCAAATAGGCCCAGCAAGGTGGTCAATTACGCGTGAATCCTTTCATTTCTGGAAAACAACACTTCTTTCCTTCACCCTAAAAACACAGTGTTCCCTAAATAAATTCCAAAATGTAAGGCGAGTCAAACTTTTCAACTCGATTTGACCAACTTTCTAGAAAAAAAGTATAAATATCTGCGATACCAAACTGGCATCTTTATTATCCATCATGTGCAAAATTCAAAAAAAATAAAGAAAACTCAAAAAAAATCCATCATGTAGTCCTTCCGATTCCTATTAATTGTCACTCAAATAGATGTATCTAGATGCGTTTTAGTGCTACATATATCCATTTGAGCGACAAATAATATGAATCGAAAGAAGTAATGTATTTTCATGTTTTATTTGCTTGTTATTGCAGATTTTCATATTTTGTCATATAAGTATGTCAAACATAGAAAGTTTGACTTTTAAAAAAATGCAACCTTACATTCTTGGCACATTTGAAAAAGATAAACGTAAAACGCTAATAAGTGAGCACGCGCTATATGTGGTCTTTGAGGGCGGCCGTGGCCCCTCTGCTCCCTCCTCCTGCCTCGTCAAGCCGAAGATGGAGCCTGGGCTCGTCGCCGTAAAGAAGGAGCACGAGGACATGGCCGCCGCCGCCGAGACCGCACTCAAGTGGGCGCGGCAGGACTACGTCCAGCTTGAAATGGAGCGTCAGCACCGCGCCCTCGAGGATATTGCCGCCTGGCGCCGCGGTCGCGACGAGGGCGGTGTCATTGTCCTCGAGGACAACAACGACGAAGCACCGCCTGTCGGTGTGAAAACCTGCAGATCTCAGATAGGGGGACCCAAGCTGTGCGTCTAAGGATCAATGGTAACAATGGACAAAGGGACATAATGTTTACCCAGGTTCTGGTGTCGTGGTTCTAAGTCTGACAGTAGAATAGGGGTAGTATAACGGAGCATGATCTATCGAGATGCATATGGGTGACACAGTGGTTTTAGCGAGTTCGGGCCTCTCACGATGGAGATAACGACCCTACGTCTCGTGCTTTGGAGAGGCTTTGTTTTTATCTGAGTATATATCCGGAGATTACAATGTGTGTGTAAGCGAGGAACGGATCCCCATGCCTGAGCTAAGTCCTGAGACTAATGGTGAAAAGAGAGAGAGGTGGAAGAAAAGAGCCCCCCAAGTCTAGTGGTGGGGGTGGCTTATATAGAGTGAGCCACCCCCTCACCTCCTATGTTACAAAGTGGGGTATGAATGCCATAATGCCAGCCCGCTATTAAGCCCTCACTATTAGAAAGATACCGACTGCCTTGCTGCCTGCTGGTCTTCGTATATCCGAGTGAGTCGTACGGTCGAGTGGTGAACCGTCATCCTAGTGGATGGTATGTTGCTTGGTCGAATGGATAGTATGCTGCTTATCCGAGTGGATAGTGTGTCTGTATGAAATTGACCTGGACCCACATGTTGTGTGGACCCCATGCTTCATGATATTTCGACCCTTCGTGGGCCTACCTGTTATGTATATCCCCAACATTAGCCCCTGAATCGATTGCGATTTTGCAGAACGAGTTGGTGTAAGACACAGTTCGGTCCGAGTGATTACAGAAATACTCGGTACATGTCGTCGCGCTTTCAGACAACCAAGGTTTGAACAAAATCTCAATGGATTCCGGTACCATGCTTCCCGACTGATCGAGGTATGTGTCTGTGAGGAGCAACTTGGTGACATTCGTTCATCTCTCGGGAGAGGTTTAACTCGTGATCTGAGTATGGGTGTGTCATTAAATCTGTGCGACCAGATTGACACATGGACTGTTCTCTTAGAGAGATGCCATTCTTATCCCGGAGGAACGTCAATACGAGTCGGTTTTAGATCTACACTTGTGAGTTTCACACTTTGAGTCCTAGAAGAAGGCTCAAAACAGGTCCACGGAGGAGCGTTAAACTCGCCTTATAGAATATTTTTTGGAGTGATTTGGAGCTGGGCCTGCATCGAGTAACTGATTACTCGGAATTTCTTCACGCCTGGAACGTGTCTTTTTTGTTGTTTGGCCGTCACTCGGGTTGGGCGAACCGTTCCGAGTGGATACCATTCCAGTGGGGGCACGCTAAGTGCACCCACTGGGTGTAGTCCCGAGACTGCTGTCGACTGCGGGCAGTCGGCGGGAGTCTTAGAGCCTGTCTTTTTGTTGTTGTTTGGCCGTCACTCAGGTTGGGCGGACCGTTCCGAGTGGATACCATTCCAGTGGGGGCACGCTGAGTGCACCCACTGGGTGTAGTCCCCGAGACTGCTGTCGACTGCGGGCAGTCGGCGGGAGTCTTAGAGCCTGTCTTTTTGTTGTTGTTTGGCCGTCACTCGGGTTGGGCGGACCGTTCCGAGTGGATACCATTCCAGTGGGGGCACGCTGAGTGCACCCACTGGGTGTAGTCCCCGAGACTGCTGTCGACTGCGGGCAGTCGGCGGGAGTATGAGAGAACTAAAACTCTTCTTAGCTGGTACTGATCGAACTTGTTCTTCTCTGACTCGGAGGTCGAGTAATACTGGAGATGGGTTTGCATCGAGCAAAATGTTTCTTTCTGAGTCCTCTTCCTGTGGGGGCACGCTGAGTGCACCCACTGGGTGTAGTCCCCGAGCCTCTGTCGGACTAGATGAGTCTGGCAGAGGGTTTAAGTCTCTCGGTAAACCTCCAAGCAGTTGGCATGGCAAATATCTTTGTCTGGAATTGAATCAATCGGATGGATGCGTAACGAGGTGGTTGTACGAACGATGAGTAAGGTCGCCTGTACGATTCAGCGATGGCGCTTCATTTTTACCCTTTTGCATGAAAAGGGGTATTTATCCAAGTCGACGTGCTTCACTTATAGATCTTCGGCGAACCGAGCATGTATGGTCAGAAGAATATCTTGATGTGATCAACAGGTTGACCAAATGGGCGTAACCCCTGAGGGTGACATGGCCAACTGCCGCGCGTAGCCCCCGAGTGATGCTCGAAGGAGGTAAGCTTGCTACAGAGTGTGATATGAGGTTTGACCATATGAGTAACTTAGCCGTTCCCGTGCTGGGGGTGTAGAGGTAAAGACATGTCCAACTGATGGTGACGCGCGGGGCGGCCGAGGGGCGAGGACGTGTATAACCGAGTGGCGACGCGCGGGGCGGCCGAGTGGTGAAGACGTGCAAAACCGAGTGGCGCCGCGCGTGGCGGGCGAGTGGTGAAGACGTGCAGAACCAAGTGGAGACGCGCGGGGCGGACGAGTGGTGAAGACGTGCAAAACCGAGTGGCGCCGCGCGGGGCGGGCGAGTGGTGAAGACGTGCAAAACCGAGTGGCGCCGCGCGGGGCGGGCGAGTGGTGAAGACGTGCAGAACCAAGTGGAGACGCGCGGGGCGGACGAGTGGTGAAGACGTGCAAAACCGAGTGGCGCCGCGCGGGGCGGGCGAGTGGTGAAGACGTGCAAAACCGAGTGGCGCCGCACGGGGCGGGCGAGTGGTGAAGACGTGCAGAACCAAGTTGAGACGCGCGGGGCGGACGAGTGGTGAAGGCGTGCAAAACCGAGTGGCGCCGCGCGGGGCGGACGAGTGGTGAAGACGTGCAAAACCGAGTGGCGCCGCGCGGGGCGGGCGAGTGGTGAAGACGTGCAAAACCGAGTGGCGCCGCGCGGGGCGGGCGAGTGGTGAAGACGTGCACAACCGAGTGGCGACACGCGGGGCGGCCGAGTGAAGGACTAAGTGTCCAGCTGAGTGGCAAAAATGGTCCTTGAAGGAGTTAGCCAGATGCTTTTGAAGCTGATGTAGCGACAAGGTCGGTGTTGTGGTGCGCTAGGACCAGTATGGAGACCGAGTCCGAGCAGCGATGAAGTTGGCGCGTAGGGCCGTCGAGTGATCGCGGTAACTTGTGTAAAAAATGGCACAAGTCAACACAATAATTTCTTGAGGAAATTTGGTGTGTGCTGAAATGATTTGTGTGAATAACACCCATAGACACCCGCTGGGAGTGCAAGGGGCTTGCTGGTTGACTAGCAAAAGTTTAAAAGAGCGAAGGATTCGTTCGCACTTGTCGAAGCGAGAAATCCTACTGAACTTGTTGGAATACTGGCTAAAATAAAACGGAAGTGTAGTGTTTTGACTCAGTTGCAGCCCCGGAGGACCGATGCAAACTCGAAATGAAGAACGACACATGGTGTTCGTGAATGATATATGCGGAAAAAAAAGGAAGTTGGACTTCGGAGTCACATAACCAGTACTAAGCAAGTATGTGAAAATAAGCAGTCGAGCGTAGAGGTACACTCGGTGGTGCGGCCTCCGAGTGAACCTGATGTGTGAATTATGGAATACTCGGGAAGACGAAAATAACAGAATGTAAAATGACCTAGCTGTCTGAAGGCGCACAGGGCGGTCGAGTGGTGATGAGGTGACCAACCGATTGGCGACGCGCGGGGCGGCCGAGTGCTGATGAGGTGATCAACCGATGGCGACGCGCGGGGCGGCCGAGTGGTTATGAGGTGACCAACCGATGGCGACGCACGGGGCGGCCGAGTAGTTATGAGGTGACCAACCTGTGGCGACGCGCGGGCGGCCGAGTGGTGATGAGGTGACCAACCGAGTGGCGACGCGCGGAGCGGCCGAGTGGTGATGAGGTGACCAACCGAGTGGCGACGCGCGGAGCGGCCGAGTGGTGATGAGGTGACCAACCGAGTGGCGACGCGCCGGGCGGCCGAGTGGTGATGAGGTGACCAACCGAGTGGCGACGCGCGGGGCGGCCCAGTGGTGATGAGGTGACCAACCGAGTGGCGACGCCCGGAGCGGCCGAGTGGTGATGAGGTGACCAACCGAGTGGCGACGCGCGGAGCGGCCGAGTGGTGATGAGGTGATCAACCGAGTGGCGACGCGCGGAGCGGCCGAGTGGTGATGAGGTGACCAACCGAGTGGCGACGCGCGGGGCGGCCGAGTGGTGATGAGGTGATCAACCGAGTGGCGACGCGCGGGGCGGCCGAGTGGTGATGAGGTGACCAACCGAGTGGCGACGCGCGGCGCGCCGAGTGGTGATGAGGTGACCAACCGAGTGGCGACGCGCGGGGCGGCCGAGTGGTGATGAGGTGACCAACCGAGTGGCGACGCCCGGGGCGGCCGAGTGGTGATGAGGTGACCAACCGAGTGGCGACGCGCGGGGCGGCCGACTGGTGATGAGGTGACCAACCGAGTGGCGACGCGCGGGGCGGCCGAGTGGTGATGAGGTGACCAACCGAGTGGCGACGCGCGGAGCGGCCGAGTGGTGATGAGGTGACCAACCGAGTGGCGACGCGCGGAGCGGCCGAGTGGTGATGAGGTGACCAACCGATTGGCGACGCGCGGAGCGGCCGAGTGGTGATGAGGTGACCAACCGATTGGCGACGCGCGGAGCGGCCGAGTGGTGATGAGGTGACCAACCGAGTGGCGACGCGCGGGGCGGCCGAGTGGTGATGAGGTGACCAACCGAGTGGCGACGCCCGGAGCGGCCGAGTGGTGATGAGGTGACCAACCGAGTGGCGACGCGCGGAGCGGCCGAGTGGTGATGAGGTGACCAACCGAGTGGCGACACGCGGAGCGGCCGAGTGGTGATGAGGTGACCAACCGAGTGGCGACGCGCCGGGCGGCGGAGTGGTGATCAGGTGACCAACCGAGTGGCGACGCGCGGGGCGGCCGAGTGGTGATGATTTGACCAACCGAGTGGCGACGCGCGGGGCGACCGAGTGGTGATGAGGTGACCAACCGAGTGGCGACGCGCGGGGCGACCGAGTGGTGATGAGGTGACCAACCGAGTAGCGATGCGCGGGGCGGCCGAGTGGTGATGAGGTGACCAACCGAGTGGCAACGCCCGGAGCGGCCGAGTGGTGATAAGGTGACCAACCGAGTGGCGACGCGCGGAGCGGCCGAGTGGTGATGAGTTGACCAACCGAGTGGCGACGCGCGGGGCGGCCGAGTGGTGATGAGGTGACCAACCGATACAGGGCGTCCGAGTGACGTAGACGCGTCCCGTAGAGTGGCGACGCATGAAGCATCCGGATGATGTAGATGTGTGCCGCGGAGTGACGAGGCGCGTGGCGTCCTGGTGAAGTAGAGGCGTCCCGCGGAGTGGAGACGCGCGGGGCGTCCGAGTGAAGTAGACCCGTCCCGCGGAGTGGAGACGCGCGGGGCGTCCGAGTGAAGTAGACCCGTCCCGCGGAGTGGCGACGCGCAAGGCGTTCGAGTGATGTAGACGCGTCCCGCGGAGTGGTGATGCACGGGGCGGCCGTCAGACAGGTTGGTGAAGTCGCGAACATCCGAGTGGCAATGATGCGCGGGTGTTTGAGTGCTAGCAGACTGCCCGAGTGGACCGTTGTTCCAGTGAGCTTTAGTCTTAGTCCGAGTAAAACCGCCGTGTACTGGAACTGGTCTGTGTAGTACTGTCGAGCAGCTGAAGCCAGAAGGAGTCGCTGCCGCGTGCCCGTTCAGTCGATGCCGGAAGGAGGTGCTCCTGGGGCCGTCGTCGAGCCGCAGGTGCCCGCGCGATGTGCCAGCTAACCGATGCCGGAGGGAGGGACCACCGAGTGCCTGAAGCTGTCCGGGAGTGCAATGCATCTGAGTGGATTCTCCCGAGTAACCGGGTCGTTCTCCCGAGTCTATCTGTGTTCAGTCCCGATGATGGAGGGAGGAGTCGCTTGACGCCGGAAGGAAGAGCTACTCTGCACCAGAGGGAGGAGACGATCGGGGCCGGGTAAGGAGCTGCTCGGCGTCAGCTGTGTGTTATTTGTTTCCGTTCGAAAGATCCATCGTATGACCCTACGAGTTTGCAAATAAAGCCACGGTTAAAATGCTGTGTGGTTATATCTGCATGCATGCACCCATTAATTGGTGCAGAAATAGCGGAAGTAAAGCCCTCTTTGGCCGCCGTAATCAGGTAACCGAGGCTGGAAATCCCCACTAACTGGCCGCTTAATGAGGCGGTCAATTAACTCCTCGGAAGGGTTATGAGGTCCACGTCCTGAACCTGTACGCGCATGCAGGAGGCTTTAATTAGCGGCAGTTAAGCAAGAGTTAAGGCCGTTCATGCATGTAAGGAAGTTTCGCTTTCCCATGGCCGTTTATCCCTTGCATGCAGGAAATAAATGGAAAGGAATTAAGGTTAGAAGGAAAGTGAAAGATGGGGCGCAGAACTCCCTGGTCGACCACGGCAGCAGCGGTTTTTGGCCGCGATGGATCCGAGTGCGGGGCGGCGTCTTCCTGCGAGGCCGCGCGTGGGCGGAGCTGATCGGAGACGTGGACGGCTCCGGCGTTGGTGCCGCGTGCCGCCCGTGCATCCAGCGCGGAGGTCGCCGCGCGGCGGTTCACGAGGGACGCCCCCGCAACGTGCCGTGTCAGGGTATCGCGGAGAGGCGGCTTCAACGCCAGGCCTGCGCACGCGTCATAGTGACCATAGCTGAGCGCCCGTGTTGTCAGATGGACTGTCGAGCGCCTGCGATCGTTGCAGCCGGCTGACGAGCGGTTTGAAGTCGATTGAGAATAGGAAGCAGGAGGTGCGGTCCGGCGCGCTGGCGGCCGTGCGTGAGGATGGATGACCACGACTCTTGGCGCACCGTGTTGATGCCCTTTTCCCTTCCTCGTCTCTTCTCTGATTTATTCATGCATGGATGTGTCTGATCCTACAGGAGGAAAAGACAAACTCATTGTTAGACAATGTATTGTAAAGAGACTAGATCGAATGGATACTTCCCTGGTCCTTTTGTTTGTACGAATGGTGCGATGAGTAGAGCTCTAGCGGCCAATTTCTCTGGCGATGGTAGTTGATTTGCTGTTGAAGATTGGAGAAAAGCCCATTTGCATCATGGTTCGATAGACGCCATGCCCCACGGTGGGCGCCAACTGTCGTGGTTCTAAGTCTGACAGTAGAATAGGGGTAGTATAACGGAGCATGATCTATCGAGATGCATATGGGTGACACAGTGGTTTTAGCGAGTTCGGGCCTCTCACGATGGAGATAACGACCCTACGTCTCGTGCTCCGGAGAGGCTTTGTTTTTATCTGAGTATATATCCGGAGATTACAATGTGTGTGTAAGCGAGGAACGGATCCCCATGCCTGAGCTAAGTCCTGAAGACTAATGGTGAAAAGAGAGAGAGGTGGAAGAAAAGAGCCCCCCAAGTCTAGTGGTGGGGGGTGGCTTATATAGAGTGCGCCACCCCCTCACCTCCTATGTTATAAAGTGGGGTATGAATGCCATAATGCCAGCCCGCTATTAAGCCCTCACTATTAGAAAGATGCCGACTGCCTTGCTGCCTGCTGGTCTTCGTATATCCGAGTGAGTCGTACGGTCGAGTGGTGAACCGTCATCCTAGTGGATGGTATGTTGCTTGGTCGAATGGATAGTATGCTGCTTATCCGAGTGGATAGTGTGTCTGTATGAAATTGACCTGGACCCACATGTTGTGTGGACCCCATGCTTCATGATATTTCGACCCTTCGTGGGCCTACCTGTTATGTATGTCCCCAACATGTGGCCCTCTTAAAGCAGGTAATACCCTACTCCTGCTTGATTATATTCGAAGAGTATAGAGATTACAAGAGTTGATCTACCTCGAGATCGTAGTGGCTAAACCCTAGATGTCTAGCCTATGAATATTCCGGATGATGGTAATGATGATAGCCTCCACGGACTAAACCCTTCGATTTATATACACACCGCAGGGACCTAGGGTTTGTACAAGGTCGGTTCATCAGGGAAGGAAACAATACATCCGGACTCTAATCTTGTCGTTCATGTATAGAGAAGTCCCACCCGGACACGGAGGATGGTCTTTAGCTTGATCTTGTACGGCCCATTCAACCCGACCCATATTCCTAGGCCGGACACCTGAGGACCCCCCCCCCCCCCCCGAATCCAGGACTCCCTCAGTAGCCCCGAACTTGCCTTCAATGACGATGTAGTATGCGGATATAAGTCTTCGGCTTTGCAAGGTGGGTTCTCCACCATACTCGGGATTGACAATAGTCCGACATCGGCTTCTGTGTCCAATCTTTATGATTCATTTCTGTTGTCGCCTCGATTTCCACGCGTCTAAGCTAATGCGAATGGTCCATTACCTTTTTACATTTTAACCCTTTAATAGGCACGGGCGGCGTTCATATAACGAGGTTAGATCCCCAAATGCTATCCCACATCGCCCAAAGAGCAACAGAGCAAACTATGAAAAAAGCTCAAACCATTTTGAATACAAAGTTCATAGAAGTCAATGTTGAATTAATAAGACATTTGAAAGATGCAAAATCACTGCTGTGATGAGAGTAAACAGCATGTAGGCCATAGCACATGCAAGAAGCACTTACATGAAGTGAAGCAAAAGGTTGTATAGCACGGCAACATGAGTAAGCTAACATCCCTACTAAAATTATTTCAGTGCTTATGTCTAGTTTTTTATAAATCATTAGGAAGTCCTAAATATTTTAATGCAAGATCACCAACAGGGCCCGACTGAAATATTTCAGTGTCTACATCTCTCTACTGAAAGTGCACTACTGAAATATTTCAATGGCTACGTGCGTGTACTGAAACTACAACACTAAAATATTTCAGTGCCTACGTGCGTGTACTGAAATAGCACCACCGAAATATTTCAGTGACTACGTGTGTGTACTGAAAGTGCAGCATTGAAATATTTCAGTGGCTACACACGTGTACTGAAAGTGCACCACTGAAATATTTCAGTGGCTACGTGCGTGTACTGAAACTATACCACTGAAATATTTCAGTGGCTACATGCGTGTACTAAACATGCACTACCGAAATATTTCAGAAGCTACAATCGTATACTGAACTTGCAATACTGAAATATTTCAGTGGCTACCCGTGTGTACTGAAATTGCACTACTCAAACTTTTTTTAGTGTGAACCGGTTTGTACTGAAATTTCAATACTGAAATATTTCATAATCTTCAACCCTCTACTGAACTTGTAGCATTCAAATTTTTTAGTGTGTACCCAGAGTGTAGCACTGTGTACTGAACTCGGAGTACTCAAACATTATTTATTTTTTGCAACTAATTACACTGTAATCCAAAGGCTATGGATTGGAGTAGAAGTGCAGGTGAACATCAAATTCTACCACTACAACCATACAAATTTAGCCTAGGGTTCATATACATCCGAATCCAACCCCCATGTAGCATGTACTAAATCCTTCATACAATTTATTGAGAATAAAATGCCATCTAGCATTCACTCAGTGAACTATTATCATCGCTACCACCGCGACTGTAAGCACTAGCAGTAGGAAGATTAGGAGTGGGGAAGCTTACGCTAAACAATTGCACCGCCGCCGTTCAGACAAGGAGAGCGGCGAGGGAAGCGTCGAGAACGGCGGGGAAGCGAGGTCGCGACCACTGTCCTCCTCCTCTTGCGCTTCGGAGTCTCCAACTCGGTTGGAGGCTCCACAATCTGTAACGGCACCTCGTGCACTATGGGTTCCTGATCTAGTGGATGCTCTACCCTGGATCTGAACGCCCACCACCTCCGCCTGTCCCACGGGTTGGACAAATTGGCCTGCTCCATCGCCCAGAGGAGGATCTCGATCTTGTGCATCGGTTGTGCGGGCGGGGGGGGGGGGGGGGGGTTCTTCTCCCTGGATGTCATTTCCCTGAAAGTGGCCATTGTCGTCCAGTTCATCTGCTTTGTGTTGTTAAACCAAGAACAGATCTCCGTCAACCTGGCCCTCTTGACCTGGTCGCCGCCGGCTATCTCCACAAAGTAAGCGTTCTCGCCGCCGGCGATCTGCTGCTCCATCGAGGTTCTTGTGCGGATGGAAGAGGGGGATGGGTTGTGGAAGAGGAGAAGAGCAAAGTTGCGGCCACGAGAAGGAGGAGAAGGCTGCGGTTGACTTGGAATGCAGGAGAGGGAGTAGATGTCGCGGTTGTAATGGTGATGGAAGAGGGGAAGGACGATGGCGGCGGTTTAGCATTGGACGAGATGGACGTGCGAATTAATTTTTCCTATGACTAAAATGCCCCTAGATTAAAAGGTGTCCCCACATTGTCATTAGTACTGACCAGTACTTTCGAATACTTTCGTCCGGGTACTACCGAGTACTACGTATGTGTGTGCCATCAGATTGAGGCAAACGAACGGCTGTAAATAATGCCAACTACCGCAAAACTTGTAGCTTTTTTAGGCTTATGGTACAGACCATAGACTACAATCTCTGGTCTGGCCCAAACCAAATAAGCCCAGCTTCCGTGTGAAAACTTTCGTTTGTGAAAACAGAAAATTTTCAACAACGCGGCAGTCGGATGATTAATGAATTCATATTATGAGTAATAAAAGGCCATTTGAGGCAATTTAGGCAATAAACGGCTATGAGGAGAAGGGAAGCCTTGGCGCAGTGATAAAGTTGTTGTTTTGTGACGATGAGGTTACCGATCCAAGTTCTAGAAACAACCTCTTATAAAAATGTAGGAAAAGACTGCGTACTATTGATCCAAAGTGGTCGGACTTTTCTCGGACCCTGCGCAAGCGGGAACTACATGCATCGGGCTGCCATTTTTTAAACGGCCACGAGGAGCTCTCGATTTATATAAATCCATTCAATTTATATAATTTGGAAATATTTTCAAATTTGCTTAACATATTTTAGAAAAAAAATCAAACATACTTAATTCTTTATGAACATCTTTGTTTTATATTAAAAAATAATAATAGATGAAAATTTAAAACCGACCAGAAACCAACAGAAGACCATCCAAAACCAAAATGAGAAAAAAGAAAAACGCAGGAACGCACGTGCTAACCAAGAGCGTTCGCCGAAATAGGCCGGGCCAGAAAAGCACGCCTATTTGAGGCAATAAAGGGCCACGAGGAGCCAACAACGGCTATCAGCGGCGGCCGACGCAGTCCGCCCCTGGTTTTTCTTCTTGTCCGGCAATGATGAGTGAGTCTAACCCATCACTCATCAGAGGTCTGGTTGCCAAACCCGCCCCTGGTTTCTTTTCGATCGAAACTAGCTGCCGGCTGGATGAGCCACTCCCACTTGCAAATCAAGTCACGGGGTCAAGAAAGAAAAATGAGAAACAATCCTTGGATCCCTTTGAAAGATGATGCCGAGCAGCTGCCTCCCTCGTACTCCACTCGCTATCCAAGTGCCAAGAGATGCTCAGCACATGCATGTGATCAAGAATACCATGCATGCGCTATTCTTTCTATATACAAAAAACATTCACCACACGGAGTGAGCAAACCGAGTGAGCAAATCTATGAGCGGCATGCACCAACTTGCATGGATAGATATGGATGTACTCCTATCTCATACGAAATTGCTTCACACACGACACTTGATGCACGATCGGCAAACGACACTTGCTCCCCAACAGCGCTAGCATCAGCTAAGGAAAAAACAATTGCTTCCTTCCTTCACAGTCAGCTGCCAAGTAAGATCGTGCAAGAGTCGGTCACAAATATGTCGTCTGTATAGCAGCGCCGTATCTCATACGTTGCTGTCTCGGCCGGATGCATGCATATATAGAGGAGGGAAAGAAGGAAATATGCAATGCAACACACCAACCAATCGTTTATTCCACACCGTTTTGAGAATCTAATCATCAGCTGGTTGGCAAAAACGTCAGTCGGCAGGCGTGCATCAGCTCAGCTGGTGGCAATATGTTGACTGCCTTCTTGCTGCTCCTGGCGGCGGCGGCGGCCGCCACCGAGACGCCCGAGCGCGTCGTCGTGGCTCATGGCTGTCAGAGCAGCTGCGGCGGCGTGGACATCCGCTACCCCTTCGGCATCGGCGTCGGCGCCGGCGGCCGCGACTGCTTCCGCGAGGGCTTTGAGATCGACTGCGTCTACGACGGCCCCGTGCTCGCCAACACGACCCTTCGGGTGGTGCAGCTGTCCGTGGATCCCGCCGAGTCGCTGGTGATGCTCCCCGTCGGGCGGATGTGCTACAACGCCACCGACCCGCGCCGCGCCGAGGAGTACAGCCATGGCGAGACGCTGATGAACAAGCACGGCGTGTACCGCTTCTCCAGCGCGCGCAACATGCTCGTCGTCCTCGGCTGCAACACCATGGGCACCATCGGGAGCGACAAGACCACGCGCCTCGTCGACGGCTACTCCTACTACCTCGGGTGCATGAACTTCTGCAACAGCTCGGCCAGCGCGCAGGACGGGCAGTGCGCCAGCCTCGGGTGCTGCCACGTCGACATCCCGCCGGGGCTCACCCACAACTACTTCAGGTTCCGGGAGTACGACCACACCAGCATGATGGACTACAGCCCATGCGACTACGCCTTCCTCGTCGACAGGACCAACTACACCTTCCGGCGCTCCGACCTCCTCAGGGACACCCTCCGGACCTCGCCGGTGTGGCTGGACTGGGCCATCCGTGGCGCCGGCGACGACTCCGTCTCATTATCGTGTGCCCAAGCCAACAAGACCAAGGAGTACGCCTGCCTGAGCAATCAGAGCTACTGCGTCGACGCCACCAATGGGCCTGGCTACAATTGTAACTGCTCCGAAGGCTATGAGGGCAACGCCTACCTTGTCGCCGGATGCACCAGTAAGACAGAGTCCCTGCTCGACCATAATGATTTGATTTTTCTTTACTGATTACTGTCCTAACTTCACAATTATTCTGAATTTTGGCAACACAGATATAGATGAATGTGCAGATTCAAACAAATATCCTTGCAAAGGTGTATGCAGGGACACCCAAGGATCTTACCAATGCACCTGCCCTCCGGGTTATGGGAGCGATGACCCAAAAACTCAACGCTGTACTCCAAAGTTCCCACCCGCTGCACAAATTTGCATAGGTAACCTCAGACAAGCTAATACTTCTATCGGTTTGGCTAACCTCTCTCCATGTATATGTAGTCCTTTGAAGTATTTTAGTACTCTCTCTGTCCCAAAATGTAAGACGTTTCTTAAAAACTGTCTTACATTTTGGGACTGAGGGAGTACTATTATGTACTATAAACTCCACTATAGTTCGGATTTTTCTAGGATATCAGCTGAGTGAGTGTGTACTTCCTAGCAACATGAAAATATATATCTAAAACGTTTAGATCACCTGATGGCTGCATGCATCACTCTAATATAGAGGCCGGGGTCATCCTCCGTTTTCAAGAAAAAATGATCACCTGATGACGCCATGCATCTTATGTAGCGTGTACATGTTAGATCTGAGACGCATTGTATGTTCAACTTCAGTATTTTGCCATTCTTTTTGTTAATTAGTGTTTCAGCGCTTCAAAGTGGAGTAAACTCAAATATTTACTTACTATCATTTGCTACCAGAATAATAATAATAAGAAAGTTTATTTAATCTTCGCTTCTTTGTGCGCATAGGTGTGATAGGTGGTATTCTTGCCATCACATTGGTGGCATTCATCATTATTATTCGAAAAGAGAAGCGGAAGACTAGAGAGTTCTACGAGAAAAATGGTGGACTTACCTTGGAGAAGGCTAAAGTTATTAAGCTTTTTAAAATGGAGGAGCTCAAGCCAATTTTAAAGAGCAGCAATGTAATTGGAAAAGGTGGCTTTGGTGAAGTTTATAAGGGGGTTCTTGATAATGTACTTGTCGCGGTAAAGAAACCAATTGGTCGTAATGTGCAGGAGAACAAGCAATTTGCAAATGAAGTCATCATCCAATCTCAAGTCATCCACAAGAACATCGTTAGGCTCATTGGTTGTTGCCTAGAAGTGGATAGCCCCCTGCTAGTGTATGAGTTCATTTCCAAAGGAAGCATGCATGACATTCTTCACGAGTTTAGGGAGCCTCTCAACTTGGATGTGCGTCTAAGCATTGTCTTAGAATCAGCACATGGTCTAGCTTATATGCATTCACAAGCCCATACCAAAATCCTGCACGGTGATGTTAAACCAGCAAACATACTCTTGGATGACAACTTTGTACCAAAGATCTCAGACTTCGGCATATCGAGGTTGATTGCAGTAGACAAGGAACATACTGCCAACATAATTGGTGACATGAGTTATATGGATCCAGTATACCTACAAACAGGCCTCTTGACTGAGAAAAGTGATGTCTATAGTTTTGGAGTTGTCATCTTAGAGGTCATTAGCAGGAAGAAGGCCACTCATGCTGACAATAACAACTTAGTGACGAGTTTTCTCGAGTCCCACAAAGAAGGAAAGAAAGCAACCGAGTTGTTTGATCAGGAAATTGCAGGAGCAGGAAATTTGGAGCTTCTTGACACTCTGGCAGGAATCGCCGTGGAATGTCTTAGCCTTGATGTGGATCAAAGACCATCGATGACAGATGTTGTGGCGCACCTTCTCACATTGAGTAGATTACGTGTGTTGTAACTTTGTTTCTGGGGTTGAGTTTGAAGTTTGGAACATGTATGGACCTTTATTGTGCTCCTTCAAAGTTTGGAATACATCGAATTCCTTCCCACGGCAAGCCAGAGTGCATGGCAACCATCCTTGTGCAAACCTTCCCTTATTGTATGAGAAGCAGGGGAGGCCACCATTAGTTTTAGAAAATGTGTAGTACTGTAGTGAGTAACTCTGTGTGTTTCATGTGACCAACGGTGTGTAGACATGCATGGACCTAGCCTAGGACCAAGGGTGTGTAGACATGCATGGACCTAGCCTAGTTGTTTCTCCTCTGATACAGGATGAGTCCATGCATTTATTGTTGTTTGGCAGCGGTGTATGCGTCAAGACATGATGAGCTGAGACTTTGTTTGGCAGCCTGCATGTGCTTAGACATGCTGAAAAATTCCGAATAATTTTTTTTGAATGGTGAACAAATTTGAAAAAACGTGAACAAAAATTTAAACATATTTTGAAAGTATGAAGTTTTTAAAATTTTAAACAAAAATATATATTTTTTAATTAAACAAAATTTGAAATTCTGAACATATTTTTAAAAAAAATTCTTGAAATTTTTATAACTTTAAATAATTTTAAAATTCTGAATATTTTCTAAAAAAATTTAAAAAAATTGAAAATCTGAACTTGTCGAAAATTTAATCAAATTTTGAAATTATATTTTTTTTCAAAATTGAAACAATTTTGAATTTTGAACATTTTCAGAAAAATTGAAATTCTGATTTTTTTTTGAAAATTTACACAAATTTTAAAATTCTAAGTATTTTTTGAAAATTTAAATAAAATTTAAAATTATAAAGATTTTTTGAAAATTTAGACATATCTGGACGTGGTCTGGTGGGTGGGGATGAGTGTCGGGGCCAGCATGGCTGCCTCCATGTAGGGTGCATGAGATGGGCATGGCTGAGGGACCTTTCTTGCACCAGTTGGGCATAGCCCAGGTGAGCCTATGCACCCTACTAAACAAGCAAAAATGGGTCGGATTGAAAACTTTTGCCCTCATGCACCCTACCAAACACACCCTAAGGGCATGTTCGGAGACTTGCTAGCTTCTCAAAAACATCTCATATCCAGCTTCTAACCTGACTTCTCACTTCATGTGGAGTGCAGCCACCTTGGGCCGGCTGGAAGCGGTCCATTTCGGGCTAAACTGCAAACATGCCAAAGAAAAGGGAAGAAACGAGCTGGGCCTGGTTCTTGGAGTGAATGGCTGGGCTTATTTTTTTCATAGGAGATAAATTGTGTGAATTTTGGCTATACATAAACCTGCTCTGCTAGTTGTGTCGGAGTAATGGGCCACGGGTAGCCTCATCCGAGTCCGTGAACCTGTCAAAACTTCGGGCCAGCCTCGCCCCGCAACACCTCAGACTGAAGCTCCACCTTTCGGAGGCCGGCTGGCTCAACGGTCGGCCACCGGAGGATGGCCAACCACCAGCAGACGGCACCAAGAGCGGCCGACTCCCGTCAGCCGGCCTCCAGAGAGGACGGCGTCGTACAGGCGGCCCCCCGGCGCCCTCAGAGTCTGCACCGGCCCCCATCAAGAGGACGAGACAGGGTGTGGCTACAGTGTAGTCCCTCACCCCCGAATCTTGGGCTTGGCGTGGCCACAGTGTCCGTACAGGCGGAGATCTCTGCATGGCGCGGGACTGTTGCCACTCCCCCCTTGATGTCACTCCAGACAGACGGAGCTCTGTTCCCCACGACGACCTGTCGGTACGGCCTGCGGGCCCTATCAGGCAGTGATAGCCCGGAAGACGGCGGATGCCAGATCAGTCGGACTTGAGGGAGGTCGGCCTCCAGCAGGCGGCCGTCCCCTCTCTCGAAGTCAATGCGCCATTAACCTGACAAAGACAAGGTGTGGCTACAGTGATCTCCCACCAGGCGGCGGGACTGTAGCCACACTCAGCTGACCAAGCCCGCGTCATTAGCATCACGGCTACAGTGAGCAGCCACCAACCAGACCCGTCAGCGGCGGGAGCGGCTTGTCGGCTCCGTACCGGACCAGTCGGCGGGGCCCACTAGGCGGCGGGCCTCAGTAGTCAGCGGAGAAGCCGGAGGCCAGAGAGACTAACATCCGGGTCTAGCACCCGGCGAGATTACCGTTGTACACCTAGGGGGTAGGCCTATATAAACCCCCCAGGGCACCCATGCAAAGGGTTCCCACTCCATTAGAACTAGCCACTACCTTAGAATAGGAAGAGAGCTAGCCTTGCCTCCTTTGCCTCTAGCACACGGCTCAAGGAGCACCATTGTATCACTTGTGCCTTAGTGATCATGCGGAGACCCGCCGAGTAGGACTAGGGGTGTTATCTCCTAGGAGAGCCTCGAACCTGGGTAAAGTGCGCCGGTGTACGTGTTTATGCCTCATCCCGCTTCCAGGCACCGGTGACGTTCTACTCGCTCCCACCATGATAAGCCATCCGTTGGCATATGTCGCACCCGAAGAGGCACGCTGTCATAGGTGCCAACCTTGACAGCAAATAGGAAAGCGAGCTCGTCGATTTCCTCCATGAGAATCGGGACATCTTCGCATGGTCTCCCAAAGACATGCCGGGTGTTCCAACGGATTTCGCTGAGCACAAATTACATGTCCGACCTGACGCCAAGCCAGTCAGGCAGCCCTTGCGCCGCTTGTTGGAAGAGAAGAGAAGAGTTGTCGGAGAAGAGATAGCCCGGCTTCTAGCAGCCGGTTTCATCACGGAAGTATTCTTTCCAGAGTGGCTGGCCAACCCAGTTCTTGTGCTGAAGAAAAATAAGCAGTGGCACATGTGTATTGATTATACCAGCCTCAACAAAGCTTGCACCAAAGATCCCTTTGCCCTGCCAAGAATTCACCAAGTGATAGACTCCACAGCCGGATGCGAGCTGTTGAGTTTTTTGGATGCATACTCAGGGTACCATCAGATAAAGCTGAACCCGGCCGACAGGCTGAAGACCGCCTTCATCACGCTATTTGGAGCCTTCTGCTACCTGACCATGACATTTGGCTTGCGGAATGTCGGCGCCACGTTTCAGCGTTGCATGCAGAAGTGACTCCTCAAGCAACTCAGCAGAAATGCCCATGTCTATGTGGATGATGTGGTGGTGAAGACAAAGAAGCATGGCACGCTGCTGGAAGACCTCAAGGAAACTTTTGAGAACCTGCGCCGATTCCAGATCAAGCTCAACCCGGAGAAATGCCTCTTTGGAGTACCAGCCGGCCAGCTTCTTGGTTTTCTGGTCTCAGAGTGCGGCATAGAGTGTAACCCTGTGAAGATCAAGGCCATTGAGAAGATGAAGGTGCCCACCCGACTGCTGGACGTGCAGAAATTCAACGGTTTCCTAGCATCAGTCAGCTGTTTCATCAGTCGGCTGGGCAAAAAGGCCCTTCCTCTGTACCAGCTCATGAAGAAGACCACTTTTTTCAAGTGAAACGACAAGGCGGACGAAGCTTTTCTCCAACTCAAGAAGATGTTGACCACCCCGCCTATCTTGGCGGCTCCAACTGAGAAAGAGCCCATGCTTCTCTACATCGCCGCCACCAGCCGGGTGGTCAGCACATTCATAGTGGTAGAACGTAAGGAGGGGGGCAGAGCATTGCCGGTCCAGAGGCCGGTATATTACTTGAGTGAAGTACTGTCTGCCTCCAAGCAAAACTACGCCCACTATCAGAAGATGTGTTATGGTGTGCATTTTGCCGCCAAGAAGCTGAAGCCTTACTTTCAAGAGCACCCAATTACTGTTGTCTGCACTGCTCCGCTTGCTGAGATCATTGGAAGCCGAGATGCTTCAGGCCAAGCGGCCAAGTGGGCTATTGATCTGGCCCCTTATACCATCTACTACCAGCCTCGCACCGCCATCAAGTCACAAGCACTGGCCGACTTCCTCCTCGACTGGGCCGAGACCCAGTACTTGCCGCCAGCGCCAGACTACACCCATTGGCCGATGCATTTTGATGGTTCAAAAATGCGCACCGGTCTGGGAGCCGGCATCGTCCTCACCTCTCCCAAAGGCGACAAGCTCAGATATGTGCTGCAAATCCATTTTGCCGCCTCCAACAACGTAGCCGAGTATGAGGCACTCATACACGGGCCCCGGCTTGCCAAGGAACTCGGCATTCGCCGGATCCTGTGCTATGGTGACTCCGACTTAGTGGTCCAGCAGTCGTCAGGCGACTGGGACACCAAGGACGCAAATATGGCAAGCTACCGCTTCCTCGTACAGCAACTCAGTGGATACTTTGACGGGTGCGAGTTCCTCCATGTGCCAAGAAACGACAACGAGCAAGCAGATGCCCTGGCACGGATCGGCTCCACCCGGCAGACGATACCAGCCGGCATCGCCTGGCAGCGCCTCCTCAAGCTGTCTATCAAGCCATCACCAGAGTCTGACTCCATCTTCGTGCCGGCCCCTCCTGAAGTAGTCGGATCCGACTTGAGGACCCCAAAAGCCGACGCGGGGACTTCGGCAGGCGGCCCGGGGACTGCAGCCGTCGCACCCAGCCCGGGGACTTCAGAACCCGGCCCGGGGACTGCAGCAGTAGGCCCGGGGACTTCTTCAAAGCAGCAGGCGGCAAACGACTCCAACCCGCCGCCTCCCGGCCCAACCGCCCTTGTACAAGTTGTAGTCATGGCAGTCGGAGAGATAGCAGCACCCTCATGGGCTCAACCCATCCTCAACTTCCTGGTGCACAAGGAGCTGCCAGCTGACGAGATCCTAGCCTGACAAGTGCAACGGCGGGCAGCAGCATACACCATAGTCAACAAAGAACTGGTTCAATGCAGTGTCACTGGTGTGTACCAGCGCTGCATGGAGCCGGACCAGGGTCAAGAAATCCTCAAAGATATTCACCAAGGCGAATGTGGTCACCACGCGGCTTCGAGATCACTTGTTGCCAAAGCTTTCCGCCATGGTTCTTCTGGCCGACTGCTCTAGAAGACGCCAAAGAATTGGTCTAGAAGTGCAAAGGGTGTCAGAAGTTCTGCTCCAAGCCACACTTGCCAGCTTCTGCACTCAAGACCATTCCCATTGCCTGGCCCTTTGCTGTTTGGGGTCTAGATATGGTGGGGCCATTCAAGACGGCCCGTGGTGGCATGACTCATCTGCTAGTCGCCGTGGACAAGTTCACCAAGTGGATAGAAGCAAAGCCAATCAAGAAGCTGAATGGGCCGACTGAAAGCACAAGTGCTCCCTAGGTGGTTTTGGTAATTAATGTCAATATATCTCTTGTTGGACTAACACTTTTATCTAGTATGTTTCAGATAAGTTCAACGATGGAGTGGCATGGACTAAAGGATGTGGGAACTCCTTCAAGATGCTAAGGACAAAGGATTGGCTCAAGCCTCAAGCTCAAGACTCTTCATTTTCTATTTTAGTGATCCAAGATCACATTGAGTCTATAGGCAAAGCCAATACTATCAACAAGGGATGAGGTGTTGCTTAATGAGTTTCTTGCTCCACAGTGCTTAGTGATATGCTCCAAAACCCTCAACTACTTTCCCACTTCCACACATATGAACCAATTCTTTCTATCTGGCGCCACCGAGTTCAAATGTCATAGCCACTGCCACAAACCCTAGACAAATCGGTCTTACCGATAGGGATCTCGGTCTCACCGAGATGGGGTTGTAATCTCTCTGTTTCCCTTCGTAACGTTTCGGTCTAACCGAAGTGAGCGATCGGTCCCACCGAGATTGCAATTTAAACTCCCTGTTTCCTTTTCGTAACACTTCGGTCTCACCGAAATGAGTGAATCGGTCCCACCGAGTTTACCTGACCAACCCTCTGGAAAGCTTATTACCAAAATCGGTCTCACCGAGTTTGTGTAAACGGTCTTACCGAGATTACGTTATGCCCTAACCCTAACCATATCGGTCCTACCGAGTTGCATGTCGGTCCCACCGAAAATCCTAACGGTCACTAGGTTTACTAAATCGGTCCGACCGAGTTTGTTGATTCGGTCCCACCGAGTTTGGTAAATTGTGTGTAACGGTTAGATTTTGTGTGGAGGCTATATATACCCCTCCACCTCCTCTTCATTCATGGAGAGAGCCATCAGACTGAACCTACACTTCCAACATACATTTTCTGAAAGAGAACCACCTACTCATGTGTTGAGGCCAAGATATTCCATTCCTACCATATGAATCTTGATCTCTAGCCTTCCCCAAGTTGCTTTCCACTCAAATCTTCTTTCCACCAGATCCAAAACCTATGAGAGAGAGTTGAGTGTTGGGGAGACTATCATTTGAAGCACAAGAGCAAGGAGTTCATCACCAACACACCATTTGTTACTTCTTGGAGAGTGGTGTCTCCTCGATTGGCTAGGTGTCACTTGGGAGCCTCCGACAAGATTGTGGAGTTGAACCAAGGAGTTTGTAAGGGCAAGGAGATCGCCTACTTCGTGAAGATCTACCGCTAGTGAGGCAAGTCCTTCGTGGGCGACGGCCATGTTGGGATAGAAAAGGTTGCTTCTTCGTGGACCCTTCGTGGGTGGAGCCCTCCGTGGACTCGCGCAATCGTTACCCTTCGTGGGTTGAAGTCTCCATCAACGTGGATGTACGATAGCACCACCTATCGGAACCACGCCAAAAACATCCGTGTCTCTAATTGCGTTTGAATCCTCCAAAACCCTTCCCTTACATTCTTGCAAGTTGCATGCTTTACTTTCCGCTGCTCATATACTCTTTGCATGCTTGCTTGCTATGTATTGTGATTGTTAAACTTGTGCCTAAAACTCCACTTAAACTTAAAGAAATTAAAAGCTGCAACTTTGGTACTTAGTGTCTAATCACCCCCTTTAGACACCTCTTCTCAAGGTCCTACAGGTGGTATCAGAGCATTGGTCTCCATTGCCTTGGTTTAATCACCATTGGAGGAAGATGGATGAGTCTACTTTGGGGAGTCTTAGACATAGAGTGCCTATTCTTGATGGAGAGTATTTTCATGAGTGGATAAATGAGATGCTTGTAATTTTCAATCAATATCATTTGAACAAGTACATTGCTAGCCCTTGTGCACCTCATGTTGATCCTATGCATCCTACTCTTGATGAGTCAATTGATATGATTAGGAATCTTAGAACTGCCGAACTTATCATTAGAGGATTGCCTAGAAACTTGATTGGATGTTTGCCTACTCTTAAGTGTGCCTACACTATAAGGAAATTTCTTGAGGAACGCTTTCCAAATTATTCCTTGAAAAATCTTGATGAAATTCTCCATAAGTCTATTGCTTTGAGTAAGATGAATACTAGTGATCCTATGTTTGGTGATTGTCTATTTGAACTTACAAATCTTATGCGTGCCAAAGGAAATGTTGGAATTATTAGTGATATTATTTCCGAAGCTATAAAAATTCATAAGCAAGATCATTGTCAAACTCACTCTAACGAATTACCCTCTCTAGGATTTGATCCATCATATGATGATGTTGAACATGGATACTATGATGAGGATGATGATAGTGACTTCGATCTTGATGATGCAATGAGACATTTTGGTCTTATGGCAAATCTTCGGGGATATATGTCAGGAGGAAAGGAATGGGTTCTTGATAGTGGATGTACCGATCACATGTTTCGTGAGCTTGCTGAAAATGATAGTCCTCGAAAGTATGTCACCTTCGGTGACAACTCAAAGGGTAAGGTGGTTGGCCTCGGTAAGGTAGCCATATCACACGATAGCTCCATACAAAATGTCATGCTCGTTGAATCTCTTGGATACAACTTACTTTTAGTATCTAGACTTGCTGATTTCGGTTTCAGTGTCCTATTTACTGAAGTAGATTGTCAAGTGTTTCGTCGCGATAATCATAAAATGGTCTTTACCGGTGTGCGTAGAGGTGATCTATACATTGTTGATTTCACTAAAAGGGCTCAACCTAAAACTTGCTTCATTGCTAAATCCTCAAAAGGTTGGTTATGGCATAGACGATTAGGTCACGTTGGTATGCGAAACCTTGACAAGCTTATTAAAGGAAATCATATCCTTGGAGTTAATGATGTCATATTTGATAAGGATAGACTTTGCAGTGCTTGTCAAGCAGGTAAACAGGTTGGAGGAAGGCATCCCGTGAAGAACATCATGACCACAAGGAGGCCACTCGAGCTACTTCACATGGATCTTTTTGGTCCCAACGCCTACAAGAGTCTCGGTGGAAATTCTTTTGGTCTAGTTATAGTTGATGATTTTTCAAGATTTACGTGGGTGTTCTTTCTCGATGATAAATCACAGGTCCAAAAGATCTTCAAAAACTTTGCTAGGAAGGCCCAAAATAAATTTGAAGTAAAGATCAAGAAGGTTCGCAGCGACAACGGAACGGAGTTCAAGAACGCAAATGTGGACACCTTTCTTGATGAAGAAGGGATTTCACACGAGTTCTCGGCTACGTACACACCTCAAAAAAATGGAGTCATTGAGAGGAAGAACCAGACGCTCATCGAAATGGCGAGAACGATGCTTGATGAATACAAGACACCAAAGCACTTTTGGGCAGAAGTGGTTGAGACAGCTTGTCATGCAACAAATTGCTTGTATTTTCACAAGCTACTCGGCAAGACGGCATACGAGCTCCTCACCGGTAACAAACCCCAAGTTGGATACTTTCGAGTATTCGGCTCAAAGTGCTACATTCTTGATAAGCATCGTCGTTCTAAATTTGCTCCTAAGTCTCATGAAGGTTTCCTACTAGGTTATGGCTCAAACTCTCACACTTACCGTGTCTACAACAATTTCACCCGAAAGGTTGAAGAGACGGTAGATGTGAAGTTTGATGAATCTAACGGCTCGCAAGTAGAGCAATTGCCAATTGATGTAGGAGACAAAGATCCTTCGGAAGCAATCCAAGACTTGTCTATTGGCAAGGTCCGTCCAACGGAGGTGAAGGAGAGTACCTCGTCCGTCCAAGTGGAAGCTTCTACTTCACGACAAGGTGAACCAAGAGTTGATACGGAAGCATCCACAAGTGGGACACACCAAGATGAAGAAAACGAGGAAGTGCATCAAGATGAACGTCAACAACCTCCTTCTCCACCACGACAAGAGAACGACAACGCCAACAATGAAGAAGGCCAAGAAGAAGAACAAGATGAAGAAGAAGTTCAACCAAGAAACAAGCAAAAGCTTTCACGAGTTCGAGCAAGAATTGCTAAAGACCATCCCGTCGAGCAAATCTACAATGATATGCAAACCGGGAGAATCACTCGCTCTAAAACTCGTTTATCTAACTTTTGTGAAAACTATTCTTTCATCTCTAGCATTGAACCTATGAAGGTCGAAGAAGCATTGGAAGATCCGGATTGGATAAATGCTATGCATGAAGAGCTACACAACTTTGAAAGGAACCAAGTTTGGACATTGGTTGAGAAGCCCGACAACAACCACAGCATCATCGGTACCAAATGGGTGTTTCGCAACAAGCAAGATGAAGATGTACAAGTAGTTCGCAACAAAGCACGTCTCGTCGCCCAAGGCTACACACAAGTCGAAGGTATGGACTACGGTGAGACTTATGCTCCTGTTGCTAGACTTGAGTCCATTCGCATCTTACTTGCCTATGCTAATCACCATGATATCACCTTGTACCAAATGGACATTAAAAGTGCTTTTCTAAATGGTGAAATTGAGGAGGAAGTTTATGTTAAGCAACCTCCCGGCTTTGTCAATCCTAAGAAACCCAATCATGTTTACAAACTTCACAAAGCTCTTTATGGTCTTAAACAAGCTCCTAGAGCGTGGTATAAATGCTTGACCAAGTTCCTTATTGAAAAAGGCTTTGAAATTGGGAAAATTGATTCTACTCTTTTTACTAAAAGGGTTAATGGAGAACTATTTGTGTGCCAAATCTATGTTGATGATATTATATTTGGTTCAACTAACCCTCATTTTAGTGAAAAGTTTGGGAAGCTAATGTCGGAGAAGTTTGAGATGTCTATGATGAGTGAACTCAAATTCTTTCTTGGGTTGCAAATCAAGCAAACTAAGGAAGGTACTTTTGTTTCTCAAACAAAGTACACCAAGGACTTATTCAAGAAGTTCAATATGCAAGAATGCAAAGGTATGTCTACACCCATGCCTACTAGTGGACATCTTGACTTGACCAAAGATGGTGAACCGGTTGATCAAAAGGTTTATCGCTCTATGATTGGTTCATTGTTATATCTATGTGCTTCACGTCCCGATATCATGCTAAGTGTGTGCATGTGTGCACGATATCAAGCTGCTCCTAAAGAATGTCATCTTAAGGCCGTGAAAAGGATAGTGAGATACTTAATCCATACACCAAATTTTGGCATTTGGTATCCTAAGAGGGCCTCTTTCGATCTTGTTGGCTACTCCGACTCGGACTATGCCGGAGACAAGGTTGATAGAAAGTCCACTTCGGGTACTTGTCAATTTCTTGGTAGATCTCTTGTGTCTTGGTCCTCCAAGAAACAAAACTCGGTATCCTTATCCACCGCCGAAGCGGAATACATTGCCGCTGGTTCATGTTGTGCTCAATTACTTTGGATGACCCAAACTCTTAAAGATTATGGGATATATGTGAGACATGTTCCATTGCTTTGTGACAATGAAAGTGCTATCAAAATTGGTCATAATCCCGTACAACATTCTCGAACTAAGCATATTGAAGTTCGTCATCATTTCATTCGAGATCATGTTGCTAAGGGTGACATTGATCTTAAGCATGTTCGCACCGAAAAGCAATTAGCGGATATATTCACTAAACCTCTTGATGAGAAAGTGTTTTGCAGGTTAAGAGGAGAATTGAACATCATTGATGCTTCAAACTTGGAGTAGAAACTCCATTGGACACATGCAAGACATGAGCTTATGACTAATCCTTGATATTTCTCTCATGATGAAAATCTTATGTCTTGGATATATTTGCAACTTGCATGTTATCTAACCCATGTAGGTACTTGGTTGAATCAAATTCCATGAGATTGCAATCTATTCACATCTTGAGCAATCTCTACATCACCAAGTTTCTACACTATGGTGGTTGAAGACAAGGAAGCACGGAACCATTCAAACATATCCTTTGACAAATTCTATGTTGAGCTTCATGATTGTCATTTTTGGATACACAAGTGCTCTTCCTTGCAAAAACTAACCCATGTAGGTAGGTGAACTCAAATTCCAAGTGGTGCTCCCAACTCTTGATAAGCTACATCAACCTTTAGCAACCCACACAAGTTCAACTACATGGTCAACACCACCAATCAAGGTATGTTATTCCATCTTAGAGAAGCTTTACTCCAAGTCATGAGCTGAAGCAACTCGACAAGATGTGAATACATCAAGATGCTTAAACGAAAAATGGCAACCCCATTCTGAGCTTAAACGATGAGTATGACCTATGATCAAGTGATCTCACTTGACTCCTAAGTCAATATACTCTAACATAGGTGACCTTGTCGCCGACCATCTCTAGATGAAGTTCTCTTGTTCTTTTCTGTGTTTTTGCATTTGTCTCATGCATATTTGTTTCCCCATTAAAAAAACATCATCTAGATTTCTTTTTGTTTGCTCTGCATTTTCTGCATCCAATTCATTGCACATCATTCAGTAAATTCCTTGCAAATCTTTGTGAGATCTTTCTAGTCTAGTGAGCTGAGGTGACAAGTGTTTTCTCTACGATGAACTCGGTTACACCGATTTGTTGTTTTTGGTCAAACCAAATCCTTTTGGTTCAACCGAAGCATACCACTCGGTGCCACCGATTTCACAACAGGAAAAACAGTTTGCCACTTATTCTGTATTTCTTCTGATCCAGCTCCACTCAATGAATCTTGTCCTCTACAAGCATCACATTTTTATGAATACTTTGCTCTGTGACTCAAGGATCAAACCCTTCTTGGAAATTGATGTCAAAGGGGGAGAGAGAGATCACATCAAAGCTTATCACTTAGAGAGATCACATCCAAGCTCATCACTTCCAAAGGGGGAGAGAGAATATCACCCCCTCAGGGGGAGAAAGAGATCTCCAGGGGGAGAGAATACTCAAGTAGAAAGTATTTCTCAAGGATCCCAGATGCTTGGTGTTCAAGAGGAGAGATGCCACATGTCTCCTTGAGGGGAAAGACATGTTCACATGTGCTTATTTGCATTAGCTTGCATTAGCTCTGTTCATTTATATCTTTCAGCTCTGATTTTCTGTTCCCTATCTGCTCCCAGTATCCCATGCTAGATTCAGGGGGAGCAAGACATCTAAGGGAAAGAAATCACTTAAATTCATTGCATATCTTTACTCTTGGGGACATGTCTAATCCAATGTGGTACTTAGTACGCAATCTCTACATGTCATCGCAGTCTTGGTATTCTTGTGGTTTCTTCTGTTTGCTTTGGCTAGTAGATGTACCTGTGTTATCTAACCTTGTTTGCGCAGGTTCATTCCATCCTAAGCCAACTCAAGACTACAAGGTAAGTATATGCATCACAATCATGTGTATGAGGAATTCTTGCTGATGTACATACTGTTTGCAAGAAGGACTCATGAGCATGAAGGTATTTTCTTTAATATTCTTTGCTCTGATGCATATGGCCAAGATACATGTAACACATTGCCTGCTCTATCATGGTTATGCTCTCACATGCTTCTATATTCCATAATTCACATGATTGCATACATGTAGGGGGAGCCTATGCTTGTTACATGTCTTTCCAAAGTTTTCCTTCCTATTCTTTATATCCTTATCTAAAGCTTTGATGTATGTTGTCATCAATTAGCAAAAAGGGGGAGATTGAAAGCACAAGTGCTCCCTAGGTGGTTTTGGTAATTAATGTCAACATATCTCTTGTTGGACTAACACTTTTATCTAGTATGTTTCAGATAAGTTCAACGATGGAGTGGCATGGACTAAAGGATGTGGGAACTCCTTCAAGATGCGAAGGACAAAGGATTGGCTCAAGCCTCAAGCTCCAGACTCTTCATTTTCTATTTTAGTGATCCAAGATCACATTGAGTCTACAGGAAAAGCCAATACTATCAAGAAGGGATGAGGTGTTGCTTCATGAGTTTCTTGCTCCACAGTGCTTAGTGATATGCTCCAAAACCCTCAACTACTTTCCCACTTCCACACATATGACCTATACCCAAAGTCAAAATCAATCACACCGATTCTTTCTATCCGGCGCCACCGAGTTCAAATGTCATAACCACTGCCACAAACCCTAGACAAATCGGTCTTACCGATAGGTACCTCAGTCTCACCGAGATGGGGTTGTAATCTCTCTGTTTCCCTTCGTAATGTTTCGGTCTAACCGAAGTGAGCGATCGGTCCCACCGAGATTGCAATGTAAACTCCGTGTTTCCTTTTTGTAACACTTCGGTCTCACCGAAATGAGCGAATCGGTCCCATCGAGTTTACCTGACCAACCCTCTGGAAAGCTTATTACCAAAATCGGTCTCACCGAGTTTGTGTAATCGGTCTTACCGACATTACATTATGCCCGAACCCTAACCATATCGGTCCTACCGAGTTGCATGTCTGTCCCACCGAAAATCCTAACGGTCACTAGGTTTACTAAATTGGTCCGACCGAGTTTGTTGATTCGGTCCCACCGAGTTTGGTAAATTGTGTGTAACGGTTAGATTTTGTGTGGAGGCTATATATACCCCTCCACCTCCTCTTCATTCATGGAGAGAGCCATCAGACTGAACCTACAATTCCAACATACATTTTCTAAGAGAGAACCACCTACTCATGTGTTGAGGCCAAGATATTCCATTCCTACCATATGAATCTTGATCTCTAGCCTTCCCCAAGTTGCTTTCCACTCAAATCTTCTTTCCACCAGATCCAAAACCTATGAGAGAGAGTTGAGTGTTGGGGAGACTATCATTTGAAGCACAAGAGCAAGGAGTTCATCACCAACACACCATTTGTTACTTCTTGGAGAGTGGTGTTTCCTAGATTGGCTAGGTGTCACTTGGGAGCCTCCGACAAGATTGTGGAGTTGAACCAAGGAGTTTGTAAGGGCAAGGAGATCGCCTACTTCGTGAAGATCTACCGCTAGTGAGGCAAGTCCTTCGTGGGCGACGGCCATGGTGGGATAGACAAGGTTGCTTCTTCGTGGACCCTTCGCGGGTGGAGCCCTCCGTGGACTCGCGCAACCGTTACCCTTCGTGGGTTGAAGTCTCCATCAACGTGGATATACGATAGCACCACCTATCAGAACCACGCCAAAAACATCCGTGTCTCCAATTGCGTTTGAATCCTCCAAAACCCTTCCCTTACATTCTTGCAAGTTGCATGCTTTACTTTCCGCTGCTCATATACTCTTTGCATGCTTGCTTGCTATGTATTGTGATTGTTAAACTTGTGCCTAAAACTCCACTTAAACTTAAAGAAATTAAAAACTGCAACTTTGGTACTTAGTGTCTAATCACCCCCCCCCCTCTAGACACCTCTTCTCAAGGTCCTACACCGACTGCAGTGACTTTCATCGCTGACATCACCACTCGGTACGGCATACCACATAGCATCATCACCGACAACGGCACAAACTTTGCCAAAGGAGCCTTGGCTCGTTTCTGCGTGACGCAGGGCATCCGACTAGACTTAGCGTCCATTGCCCATCCGCAGTCAAACGGCCAAGTTGAGCGAGCAAATGGCCTCATTCTGTCCGGCATCAAGCCTCGATTGGTTGAGCCTCTAGAGCGTTCGGTCCATTGCTGGCTCGATGAGCTGTTGGCCGTCCTCTGGAGCGTGTGCACAACTACGAACAAGTCGACCGACTTCACGCCCTTCTTCCTCGTCTATGGTGATGAAGCCGTCATCCCGACGGACATAGAGTTTGACTCCCCATGAGTCAGCATGTACACCGAGGCGGACGCCAAGGAGGCACAAGAAGACAGCGTCGACCTGCTGGAGGAGGGCCGGCTGTTGGCACTCCGTCGGTCCGCCATCTACCAGTAGAGTCTGCGCCGATACTACAACCGCAAGGTGAAGCCAAGATCCTTCCAAGAGGGAGACCTTGTGCTCCGGCTGATCCAGCGAACAGCCGGCCAGCACAAGCTCTCGACACCTTGGGAAGGCCCTTTCATCATCAGCAAGGTGTTGGGCAACGATTCCTACTATCTGATCGACGCTCAGAAGCCCAGAGCACGCAAAAGAGATGACTCGGGCAAGGAGATGGAGAGGCCAAGGAACACAAACCTCCTCCGAAGATTTTACAGTTGAAAGCAGTATGTATCGCAATACCTTTTGTATTATGTACGAAGGCTCCGGGTCCCCTGAGAAGAACTCGGGGGCTACCCTCTTTTTTATCTATATGATAAGTGTTATGCCTATGAGTGTGTATTGTTTTATTATTTCCGCTTGGCACCGGGTTCGACCAGTCGGCCCGGAGGCTCGCCGCCTTCTACTATATGCCGCCGCCTGCAGCCGGACAAGTAGTGTGTTGGCACCAAAAACTTCCCCTGTCAGAAGCGGCAGCTCGCAGAGCGACTGAACGGCGGGCAGGGGTTGCAAAACAGTGCCCACGTGAAAAATGGCTAAGGAAAGAACACATATAGTCGAGGCCAGCATCGCGCCTGATCGGCTGGTTGCCGAGCAGCTGGTCGGCCGGCTTCTGCTTGTCTTGCCAACACTCCAAACGGCTAAGTACTTGCTCTCCCATAAAAGCTAAGTACTCGACCCAGCCAAGTCCGCGGAGCGGGTGCTTGGCTGGCAAGAGGATAGCCAAGGGAGGGCGGCAAAGGAAAAAAGCTAGGAGCTTAAAAGCAAGAAAGGTCAGAAGCCGGCAAAGAAAAGCATGAATTGCGATAAAATATCTACATAGATAAAGGCCTATCGGCCAGTATTCAACAGAGTTTGATGTATAGCCCGCGGGTGGTATTGTGCAAATTTAACCAAGTTGTCCAGACTAGCGAGCAGAAAATAAAAAGATAACATCCTAAGTGGCAGCATAAGGCTCCGGCTGGACGGTGGAGTCGGCGGTGCCGGTTGGTGTAGCAGAAGGCTCCGGCTGGATGGTGGAGTCGACGGTGCCGGTTGGTGCAGCAGAAGGCTCCGCCTGGACGGTGGAGTCGGCGGCACCAGTTGGGGCGGCGGACGGCTGGACGGCAGAGTCGGCGGCGTCTGTTGGTGGAATGGGCGGCTGGTCGGTCTCCGCCTGGCCGCCTCCAGCAGCGGTCGGTGCTTTGGAGCGTGGATCATTGCTTGAGGCCCGGTCAGGTTGAGGCTGACCATCCGCTCCAACCTCCGGCACGTCGTCCTCGCTTTCCTCCTCCTCCTACTCCCCTTCATCGCTGGAGTCGATTACTTCAGCCGAATCCTCGCTGTCCTCCGAGTTCAGCCCGAGCCACTCCAGCGGCACTCCGGCACCTTCTTCGACCACCTCCGGGATGAACACGCTGGTGTCCGTGTAGTCGGCGATCGCGGCCCCCCTGCTGATAAGTTCGGTTTCCACCGCCACCGGCTCCTCCTGCGCCTCCAGCCGAAACATGGTCAGCTGGGCTAGATCTAGCCCAGGGTACCACACCTTGACAAACTCCAGGGCTCGGCTCGCTCCTGCCAGGGCTGCAGAGCCCTTCCAGGCCTCCAGGCGGCCGACTGCCACCTCCAGCCAGTCGGCAGTCCGACTGGGGGTGCACGGAGCCTGCACACCTGGCCAGAGGGCAGAGATCGCCTGGGCCCTGATGCGCTGAAGGCGGCGCAACATCTGATGGGCAGGCCGAAGGCGGGCCTAGATGCTGAGGAGCTGCTCGTTGAGGGTCTAGGGGGGGCATTTGCGGCAATCTGCACGCCTTCCGCCCTCCGCTCCTGGCGTTGGGCCTCGATGATCTGGTTCGCGGCGACGGAGTGGCCAGGGAAGAAGTCTGTTTGGGCAGAAGGCAAGAAAAGCCAAAGGTCAGAAACTAGCAGTCGGCCTAGATAAGGGCCGGCAACTCAAAACAAGAAAGAAAAGAAAAACAAGCTCACCATCGACCAAGTCTTCGATGCTGCTGAAGCAGGCTATCATCTGCGCCTCCTTGTCGGCCTAGGCGGAGCGCTCAATCTCGAACTCAACGAGGAGGTCGGTCTCCTTCGCCGTCGCCTCCCTCTGAGCTGTCTCGAGGGCCTCCGCCTGCTCCGCGAGCTGAGTGACTAGCCGGTCACGCTCTTCGGCCAGCTTGCTACACTCCGCCTTCTTTCCACGCAAGGCAGTGTTGGCTTTGCCCAGCTGCTTCTGTAAGGCGGCGTTGGCCTCTGTAAAAAGGGAGGAACAAAGGAATGTCAGTCAAACAACAAAGAAGGGATGCAGTTGTCGGGGAGCAGTCGGCCTGAATCTCGGGGACTACAGCCCGCAGGTGCGCTATCGCGCCCCCGTAGAGAAAAAGTTACCAACAAAAATAAAGTCACTAGAAAGATTCGGCCCGACTGCTCTACAGTCGGACCGAACCTTGGGGACTACAGCCCGCGGGTGCACCAGCGCGCCCCCGCGAAGAAAGGAAGTCAAAACTTACTCCGGCGCTCGGACAAGTTGGCGGTCTGCTTCTCCAGCTCGCGGACTCCGGAGTTGAAGGTGGCTGCGCGAAGATTGTGGTAATCCTGCAAGAGGGATATCAGATGAAGTTAGCATTTGACACCTGCAAGTTAAAGTTTCAGACCGCCTGCTCAGCAGCCATCCCGAAACTTGGGGACTATACCCAGTGGGTGCGCTGGCGCACCCCCATGAAGGAAGCGGGAAGATCAAAATAAAGAGAAGTAAGAAACTTACACGGATGGCTGCCCACGAATCTAGGAACGCCTCGTTGCATCTCTTGAGGGCTTCGGCTTCGGCCCGGAGTTTGGCCTGGACGTCGAGGGCCGCCTGGTTCAGGGCGCCCGTCCCGCCTCTGCGTACCCAGCGAGCGGGCGCGGCGCTGGTCGCCTCGGTGTCGGGAACCGATGAGCTCGCGGCACCGGCCTCCAGCGGCCGCGGTGCCGAGGCCGCCTTCGCAAAACGATGACGTGCGGGTGTGCGGACCTCAGGAGTCAGGTCCGTCACCACCTCGTTCCCGGCTGACGGCACCGGCGGGGCAGCCGGCTGCTCGTCCTGCGTTCCGCCGGTTGGCGGTGGCGGCGGCACGATGACGTCCGACATGGCCACATCGCCACCCTCCTTCTCCGCGGTGTTAGCCTTTGCCTGCGCCAGCTTCCTCGCCGCAGATGTTGCAGCCTTGTCCATCTCCGCCTTCGCTAGGCGGTCGGCTTCCTATTCCTCGCGCACCTCCCGCGTGTTCCGCTCCTGCGCCTCCTGGAGGTCGGCGGCCGGGTTGATTCACCGACTGGTGGTGGAGGTCTCCGCCGACCTGATGACCGATGCAGCGGCCGACTTCTCGAGGGTGAGTAGGGCCCTGAGATAGGAAGGCAGAATAAAGAAGTTTCCTAGGCCAGATCGGCAAAGAGGAAGAAGCGTAAGTGGAGCACTTACGCTGACACCATGAGCGGTACCTTCGGCTGCCTCTGGAACTTGGCCACCTTGGTCGCGGCCTCTTTCCGCCTGGTCGCGGCGGTTGGGTTCTTGGGCATCTTCAGCGCATTACCGAATAGGGCGGCGCCTTGCTTCCGCTTGCGCTTGCCGCCTCGGGCGGGCGGCCCGGTAGAGGGGCCTGCGCCGGTATTGGCAGTGCTCCGGGAGGGGCGCGGCTCGTCTTCGTCGTTGTCATCATTGGGCCAGGTTTCCATGCCGCCGCCCTCCTCGGAGCCGCCTGCTCCGTCACTGCCGCCTACTGCGTTGTCCTCCATGGCGGCCGCCCCCAAGTCGGGGTCATCCACGTCGCTCACTGCCCGGTACGGCAGGTAGTCATCACCCGGCCCCACGATGGTGGCCGTCGCCGCAGACATGTAAATCTGCGCTCCAAAAAAGGAGTCGCGTCACACTAGGAACAAGACTAAAAGTCAGAACTAAAAGAAGAAATCGAGGGACTTACAACAGGCAGCGGGTTGTCGTGGGAATACGGCCGCTTCCCGAACCTCCAGGCTCCCTCCGACACCTTGAGTTCGGAGATTTCATTCACCATCCACGCAACCTCGGCAGTCGGCATCTCCTTCGTGCACATTCTGCTCGGGTCGCGGTGCCCGCTCATCCGACAGATCAGATGAGGGCGGCTCTGAAGCGGGAGGACCTGACGCTCGACGAAGGCGATGAGGAGGTCGGAGGCCACGAGGCCCTCTGACTCCTGGAGCACCCGAAGTCGGCCGATAGCGGCTGCCGCGTCCGCCGACACCGGCTTCGGCTTGTAGCCCCAGTTGGGCCAAATCCCGATAGGGCGGCCGGCCTCGTAGGCCGGCAGGTTGATGAAGTCGACAGCCGGGTTGACGTTCTCAACATAGAAATAAGACTCCTGCCACAGTTTCACCGACTGTGACAGCTTGATGACCGGGAAGGCATTCCTCTTCGCCGGCCGACGCACGACGACGAATCCGCCGCACTCGGCTGCCGTCTCCTTGGCGGAGGTGCCCAGCTTGCCATAGAAGAACGCTCCCCACAGCTCGAGTGTGGGGAGGATGCCGAGGTAGCCCTCGCATGTCGTGACGAAGGCGGAGAGCAGTGTCACGGCGTTAGGCGTCAGGTGATGCGGCTGAAGGTGGTTGAAGTCCATGAACGAGCGGAGGAAGCCGCTCGCCGGGAGGCCGAAGCCGCGGAGGAAGTGCGAGCGGAAGACGACCCGCTCATCCCCCTTCGGCGCCGCAGAAATCTCCTCCGCCGGCGGCACCCGCGCCTTGACGAATGTCGTGTTGGGCATCCGGCGCGTGTTGCGGAGGAAGGTGAGGTGGTCTTCAATCACCGTCGAGCCGTCCCAGTCACCGCCCTTCTCGTGCGCCATGGCCTCGAGTGGAGCTGCGAGGGGAGGAGGAGCATTGTCGTGGTTCTAAGTCTTACAGTAGAGTGGGGGTAGGTATGGAGAGGCAAGGTTCTAGCTATGGAGAAGTTGTAAACACAAGAGATGTACGAGTTCAGGCCCTTCTCGGAGGAAGTAAAAGCCCTACGTCTCGGAGCCCAGAGGCGGTCGAGTGGATTGTATGTATATGAGTTACAGGGTGCCGAACCCTTCTGCCTGTGGAGGGGGGTGGCTTATATAGAGTGCGCCAGGACCCCAGCCAGCCCACGTAATGAAGGGTTTAAGGGACATTAAGTCCGGGGCGTTACTGGTAACGTCCCACATAAAGTGTCTTAACTACCATAAAGTCTACTTAACTACAGGCCGTTGCAGTGCAGAGTGCCTTTTGACCTCCTGGTAGTCGAGTGAGTCTTCGTGGTCGAGTCCTTCAAGTCAGTCGAGTGAGTCCCTCGTTGGTCGACTGGAAGGTGACCTCTTCTAAGGGTGTCCTTGGGCAGGGTACTTAGATCAGGTCTGTGACCCTACCCTAGGTACATGACTCCATCATTAGCCCCCGAATGGATTGAGGCTTCGAGTGAGGAAGGAGTTGATGTTGTTTCCGATTAACCTTTGCACACTGGTCGTGCGTTGTTCTGGACCAAAGAATCTCTTCGTTGATAGTGAGCAACTTGTCTTCAGTCGACTCGATCCATTCTTTTCTTTCGTCGAGTGATCTTTCGGGCTTCGACGATTTCCGAGCGACGGATCGCAGGAAATCCCGCGCCTGACAGACCGATCTGCCGTTCGCGGATTCCGCGGGATGCGAAATTTGGGGAAACGCGCGAAGCGGAGCGGACCGCGGCGTTCGGATGGGACGGGACATAGACGCCTCGATCCCCGCGCCGCTTTCTTCGCCACGTATCCCGCCTGCATAACTGTTCCAGGATATGATTAGATCGATCGGGCCCACCTGTCATCCACTCGGAAGGGACCTTATAAATGCGCCCGGCGAGGGTTTTTTGAACAGTGCCTCAGCATTCTCTTTCTCTGCTCCCTTCGTCTCCGCCCAACGCGCTCGCTCTCGCCTCCGCACAACTTCTCCTCGCGCGTCTCACCGGCAACCATGGCCAAGGAGAAGACGGCGGCGCTGGAACGCGCGAAGAAGGCGTCGGCGACGGAGAAGGCGAAGGGGAGATCCACCAGCCGCGGCGGGTCTTCGTCTAGATCCCGCCTGCCGAAGGGCTGGGTCCAGGGAGATTGGATCCAGTCGACCATCACGGAGAAGGACCTCCTCGACATGGCCAACGAGGGCCTGATCCCTCATGGAGCTGCAAGGCTTCCGGGGAAAGAATGGCAGCCCCAGCCGGAGGAAGGTGAGTGCGTGCTGCTGGCTACCCATGTCGACCGCGGATTTTCTTTGCCGCCGAGTATTTTCTTCCGTGGTTTCTTGAACTTCTTTGGAGCGCAACTCCACCACTTTACCCCGAATTCTATCGCCTATCTTGCCGCATTCGTGTCCATGTGTGAGGGTTTTCTGGGCTGTCGACCGCACTGGGGCTTGTTCAAGCATATATTCACGTGTCGCTCTCAGACCGTGAAGAAGGCGAGCCCAGGCGACGAAAGAACCCGAGTTGTCCAAATGTGTGGGGGCCTGGGGATCCAGGTGAGGAACAAGAGCACCTTCCCAGCCATGACATTTCCCGAGTCAGTCAGAGGCTGGCAGTCGACCTGGTTCTACTGCCAGGATCAGTCGACGCCGGGGCAGTCGAGTGGACTCCCTCAGTTTACCATGGACCGAGTGAACAAGCCCTCCTCTCTGAAGTTGATTCCGGAGGAGAAAGCTGACGTGAAGATGTTGATGGAGCGCGTAGTACAGTTGGTTCGGGAGGGAGTGACGGGCATGGATCTCCTGGAGGTTTTCCTTAGGCGTCGTATCCAGCCCCTTCAGTTCCGGAGCCATTGCATGTGGTTGTACTGTGGGACTGAGGATGAGACTCGGGTCCATCCAGAAGCAGTCGACGATGCCACTCTGGAAAGGTGGATGGCCGCCGTTACCGGAAACAAGGATAACCCACGCGGAGCCAGAAGGATTCCTCCACTCGACCACCACAGTGATCCAAACAAGGTATGCCTGCTCTGCTCCCCACTGTGTTCTTGTCATATTCATTTCTGTTTATTCTGCCAATCGGTCGATTGATCTTTGTCTTGATGTCTATCAGGCCCTCACCGAGCTGTACTCGATGCCCAATGGAGCACAGGCTCCGACTGAGGAGGGTGAAGCGAGTGGGGGCGAGAGCCAGGAGGAGGAGTGGGACTCGGACGTTGCTGAGGATGATGATGACGATGACGACGATGACGGTGATGAAGATGATGCTGAAGACGAGGAAGAAGAGGAGGAGGAGGTCGTACCACCGCGCTCGGAAAGGCGGTCGAAGCTTGTCCACGACCCTGCGACTGAACGTGGCAAGGGGGTTGCGACCGTTGCACAGTCGACCAAGCGCCCTCGGACCACCTCTCCGGCGCCGACTGAAAAGGCGTCGAAGCAGCTCAGGGTGGCTCCGTCAAAGCCGACCAAGCTCCTGCCGAAGATGAAGGTGTCCATCCCCACCATATCAGGGTAATCATGCTGCTTAAGTCTTCTTATTTTGTACGAACTTTATCTCTGGCTGGCGCTGGGGTTAGTCGACTGATTCTTTGGAGTTGCAGTGCTGCTACTTCCGAGACCTCAGCCCGGGCTGATGACCATGAGATGGAGGACGCAGCAACCTCAAAACCAGGTACTATACTCTTAACGCCGTTTTTAGTCGACTGACTTATGATCTCTAATCCTGATTCTTCTCTGTAGCTCCACCCAATGTTGTTATCACTCTCCCTGATGATGATGAAGATGAGGAACCGCTGAAGCACAGAAGGAGTAGGAAAGCGTCTGCCAGCAGGGTGCCCCAGGATGTGACGGCGCCTGAGACTCTGGTTGCGGAGGAGGAGAACACCACTCGACACACTGTGTCCTTCGCAGATCCACTGACGAGTGCTCAGCAGCCCTCCCTCTTCACGACGCACCACGTCCCAGAGGACCAAGCTGGCGCCGCGAAGGAGGCGATACGCCAGGCAGGGATCATGATGGAGCAGTTAAGGACCATCCGGGATGCGAGCCAGGCAGCTTACGACGCCAGTTCTGCCCTTCAAAGCAATGTTCAGGTCAGTCGACCATCGCCTGTTCTGTTAGGATATGCTATCAAAAACTTTTCTTTCCAGCATCTATGGTAGTCACCCAGTGGGTGTGTCGATTTAGACTCCGTGTTAGCGGGGGCACGCTGAGTGCACCCGCTGGGTGTAGTCCCCAAGGCTAAGGTCGACTGCTGGCAGTCGGCCTTAGGCTTTATAATTTCAGTCTTTCCGTCATCCGACTATGGCGAATGGATTTCGAAAGCCGGTCGACTGGTCGACTGGTCGACTCTGTCTTCAATAGGATTAGTGGGGGCACGCTGAGTGCACCCACTGGGTGTAGTCCCCGAGACTGTGGTCGACTGCTTGCAGTCGATTACAGTCTTTAAAGAATACATCATCTTTTTTTTTGAGGTCGACTGGTCGACTCTATCTTCGATAGGATTAGTGGGGGCACGCTGAGTGCACCCACTGGGTGTAGTCCCCGAGACTACGGTCGAATGCTTGTATTCGGCTGTAGTCTTAGAAACGTGTGATTTTTCCTTTTTCACTCGGAAGTGAATTATATTTGACATTTAGTCGATTGGTTCTTCGCAGAACTCCTGTGATCTTGTGGCTCGCTACTCTGAGCTGGAAAACAAGCACATTCAGCTCGAGCTGAATTTGAAGCTGGTTCAGGAGAATCTGACGAAGGCAAAGGAGGAGACCGAAGGTATGTTTGGTGAGACCTTGACGACTGCTTTTTCCCTTCGTTTGTTTCAAAATCTGATCTTGCTGTAACTTGCAGGTAAGGTAAGGGAGGCCCAACAGAAAAAAGACCTTGAATTAGCTGAGAAGATCAAGCTTGCTGACGAGAAGTTAGCTTCAGTCACCAAGCTTGAACAAGACAATACCAATCTGAAAGCTGCTCTTGGGATCGCCAACAAGGAAGTCAGTCGACTGAAAACTGATAAAGCTGCCCTGACCGACCAAGTCAGTAAGTTGACTGGGAAGAAAAATGATCTGGAGGCCTTCCTGAGTGGTCTTGCCAAGAAGCTGTTCCTTATGCTTGAAGGTAAACCTCTATGCTCGGTAATCATTTCCAATCGTGGTTTTTCCATTCGACCATCGCCTTGACTCGGTGATCGTCCTTGCAGAATTTTGTCAAAACTTTGAAGAAGAAACTAGCCGGCTGGAACCAAACCTCGACCCCGTCAATTCTCCGGTGAACGACGAAGTTGCCATGAATGTTTTCCGACTGGAGTCCCGTGTTGCAGCTGTCGTGGACTATCTTGCAAGGCTGAAGGTCGCCACATCTCGCATCGACTCGACGCTCTGGCCCGGGGAGACACTTCAGAATGACCTCGAGTCGCTGATGGCTCGCTTGAACACGATCCCTGGTCGAGTGCAGGAGTGGAAAAAGTCCTCGGCTCGGTGCGGTGCAGATGTTGCTCTGTGTCTGGCCCGAGTTCACTGCAAAGATGCGCGAGAAGAGAAGCTGGCGGCCCTCCGGGTGGCCAACACCAAGAAACACGACTTCAGGTCCTTTATGGAAACTTTCCTTGCGGCTGCCACTCGGATCGCGGATGGAATTGATCTTGATGAGTTTGTTGCACCTTCCAGCCCTCCACAGGAGGGGTAAAAAACTTCTTCTAAGCTCGACGCTTTAAATTTGCCTCGGTATGCCGAGTGGAGTTGTAACCGATAAACTTTAACAGGTCTAGTGCCTGAGCACTTTCGGTTCCTTTTGGTATCGATCCCAACTTGAACTTGGTGTTTGAATAAGATTGCTTTTGGCTCGAAAATGTCTTTGCAGGCCCAAAGCAAGACGCTTACTGCAGTCGACTTATTCCTTAGTCCACTTGGGCGAGCACTGGGCTACAGCTAAGCCCCCGAGTGAGAGGTTTGCTCTTCACTCGGTAGGATTTTGATAACTTAGGCGAGCACAGGGCTGCAGCTAAGCCCCCGAGTGAGAGATTTGCTCTTCACTCGGTAGGATTTTTATATCTTAGGCGAGCACTGGGCTGCAGCTAAGCCCCCGAGTGAGAGGTCTGCTCTTCACTCGGTGGGATTTTGATAACTTAGGCGAGTACTTAGACTGCAGCTAAGCCTCTGAGTGGAAGTCTGGCTTACCACTCGGTAGGATTTTCATAACTTAGGCGAGTACTTGGACTGCAGCTAAGCCTCCGAGTGAGACGTTTGCTCTTCACTCGGTAGGATTTCGGTAACTTAGGCGAGTACTTGGACTGCAGCTAAGCCCCCGAGTGGGAGGTTTGCTCTTCACTCGGTAGGATTTCGATAACTTAGGCGAGTACTTGGACTGCAGCTAAGCCCCCGAGTGGGAGGTTTGCTCTTCACTCGGTAGGATTTTTATATCTTAGGCGAGCACTGGGCTGCAGCTAAGCCCCCGAGTGAGAGGTTTGCTCTTCACTCGGTGGGATTTTGATAACTTAGGCGAGTACTTGGACTGCAGCTAAGCCTCCGAGTGGAAGTCTGGCTTACCACTCGGTAGGATTTTCATAACTTAGGCGAGTACTTGGACTGCAGCTAAGCCTCCGAGTGAGAGGTTTGCTCTTCACTCGGTAGGATTTCGGTAACTTAGGCGAGTACTTGGACTGCAGCTAAGCCCCCGAGTGGAAGTCTGGCTTACCACTCGGTAGGATTTTCATAACTTAGGCGAGTACTTGGACTGCAGCTAAGCCTCCGAGTGAGAGGTTTGCTCTTCACTCGGTAGGATTTCGGTAACTTAGGCGAGTACTTGGACTGCAGCTAAGCCCCCGAGTGGAAGTCTGGCTTACCACTCGGTAGGATTTTCATAACTTAGGCGAGTACTTGGACTGCAGCTAAGCCTCCGAGTGGAAGTCTGGCTTACCACTCGGTAGGATTTTTGATAACTTAGGCGAAACGGATTCGCAGCTAAGCCTCCGAGTGGGAGTCTGGCTCACCACTCGGTAGGATTTTTTACAAACTTAGGCGGAACGGATTCGCGGCTAAGTCACCCACTGAGGGGGGATTTTATTGGACAAAATAAAAAGTGACAAAAATTATGGAGGAACTATGACACTATTATTTTGAGGTCCATGAACTACAGAAGTACTTTATTGCAACTCATCCGAGTGATAAAACTTAAGTGTAAAATGGGCGGAGTAGTTCCGCGTTCCAAGCTCGGGGCTCGTCGATATTATGCTCGACGTTGTAAAGACGGTACGCCCCGTTGTGAAGAACTTTGGTGACGATGAAGGGTCCTTCCCAAGAAGGAGCAAGCTTGTGTTGTTTCTTCTGATCCACTCGGAGAACTAAATCTCCTTCTTGGAAGGCTCGACCTCTCACATTTCTGGCGTGGAAACGACGCAAATCTTGTTGGTAGATGGTCGACCGGATCAGAGCCATCTCCCTTTCTTCCTCTAAAAGGTCGACTGCGTCCTGCCGCGCTTGTTCAGCTTCTGCTTCGTTGTAGATTTCAACTCGAGGAGCATTGTGGAGAAGATCACTCGGCAAGACTGCTTCAGCTCCGTAGACCAAGAAGAATGGAGTTCTTCCGGTCGACCGATTAGGTGTGGTCCGCAGTCCCCAAAGCACTGAGGGAAGTTCGTCGACCCAAGCTCCAGCTGCATGCTTGAGATCACGCATCAGTCGGGGTTTCAATCCCTTGAGAATCAGGCCATTGGCTCGCTCCGCTTGTCCATTCGACTGCGGATGGGCGACTGAAGCGTAGTCGACTCGTGTGCCTTGAGAGTTACAGAAATCTCTGAATTCCTCCGAGTCAAAGTTCGACCCATTATCCGTAATGATGCTGTGAGGGACTCCATATCTGAATATTAGTTCCCTGATGAAGCTAACAGCAGTACCGGCGTCAAGGTTCTTGATTGGTTTAGCCTCAATCCACTTGGTGAACTTGTCGACTGCCACCAGCACATGCGTGAAGCCACTTCGCCCTGTTCTCAAAGGACCGACCATGTCCAACCCCCATACTGCGAAAGGCCAGACGAGTGGAATGGTCTTCAGGGCTGATGCAGGCTTGTGCGACATATTCGAGTAAAACTGACATCCCTCGCACTTATCTACTATCTCCTTTGCCATCTCATTCGCCTTTGGCCAGTAAAATCCGGCTCGGTATGCTTTGGCCACGATAGTCCGAGAGGACGCATGATGACCGCAGGTCCCCGAGTGAATATCATTAAGGATGATTCGACCTTCTTCTGGCGTTATGCACTTCTGACCAACTCCAGTCGCGCTTTCTCTGTATAACTGTCCTTTGATTACGGTAAAGGCCTTAGATCGACGGACGATCTGTCGAGCCTCTTCCTCATCCTCCGGGAGCTCTTTTCTCAGGATATATGCGATATATGGAACTGTCCAATCGGGAATGACCACCAAGATCTCCATAACCAAGTCGACTACTGCTGGGACTTCAACCTCAGTCGGATCTGTGGCACTCTTGGGCTGTGGAGCTTCTTCGGTGAAAGGATCTTCTTTGACTGACGGAGTGTGTATATGCTCCAAGAACACACCACTCGGAATGGCTTCTCTCTTGGAACCTATCTTTGCTAGATCATCAGCTGCTTGATTTTTCAGTCGGGGTATATGATGGAGCTCCAACCCCTCGAACTTCTTTTCCAGCTTCCTCACTGCACTGCAGTATCCAGTCATGGCTGGGCTTCTCACATCCCACTCCTTCATCACTTGGTTGACCACTAAATCCGAGTCGCCATAGACCATCAGGCGACGGACGCCGAGTGAAATGGCCATGCGCAACCCATATAAGAGGGCCTCATATTCTGCCTCATTGTTGGAGGAATCAAAGTGAATCTGGAGCACATATCTGAGCTTATCTCCTCTGGGGGAAACCAGGACAACCCCAGCACCGGAACCATTCAACATCTTAGAGCCATCAAAGAACATGGTCCAATGCTCCGAGTGAACTTCAGTCGGCTGCTGCTGTTCAATCCACTCGGCGAGGAAATCTGCTATTGCCTGGGACTTAATGGCTTTCTTTGCCTCAAACTTGATATCAAGGGGAAGAAGTTCAATCGCCCATTTAGCCACTCGACCAGTTGCATCTCTGTTGTGCAAAATCTCTGATAGTGGAGCGTCGCTGACGACTGTGATGGAGTGATCAGAGAAATAATGAGCAACCTTCTTTGTGGTCATGTATATTCCATACACAAGCTTCTGATAATGAGGATATCTCTGCTTGGATGGAGTCAAGACTTCAGACAAATAATACACTGGGCGCTGAACTTTGAGAGCTTTTCCTTCTTCTTCCCGCTCGACCGTAAGCACAGTACTGACGACTTGTCCTGTGGCTGCGATATAGAGCAACAGAGGCTCTTTGCTGATTGGAGCAGCAAGCACCGGCTGGGTGGAGAGCAGAGCTTTTAGCTCGGCAAACGCTGCATCAGCTTCTGGAGTCCACTCGAACTTGTCTGCCTTCTTCATCAGTCGGTAAAGAGGCAATGCCTTTTCACCGAGTCGTGAGATGAATCGACTTAATGCGGCCAAGCATCCAGTAAGCTTCTGGACATCGTGCACTCGCACAGGGCGTTTCATTCGGAGAATAGTGCCGATCTTCTCTGGATTAGCGTCGATTCCTCGTTCGGAAACGAGAAAACCGAGTAACTTGCCACCAGGAACTCCAAATGTGCACTTTGATGGATTGAGCTTGATATCATACCTTCGGAGGTTGGCAAATGTTTCGGCGAGGTCAGCGAGCAGGTCGGAACCTTTTCGTGACTTGACGACGATATCATCCATATACGCTTCCACATTCCGACTGATTTGAGTGAGTAGACACTTCTGAATCATTCGCATAAATGTGGCTCCGGCATTCTTGAGGCCGAATGGCATGGTGATATAGCAGAAGCACCCGAATGGAGTGATGAAAGCTGTTTTTACCTCGTCGGGTCCATACAGACGGATCTGGTGGTACCCGGAGTAGGCGTCTAGAAAAGACAGTCTCTCGCATCCCGCGGTCGAGTCAACAATTTGATCTATGCGAGGGAGAGGAAAATGATCTTTCGGGCAGGCCCGGTTGATGTGCTTGAAATCAATGCACATTCGGAGTGATTTGTCCTTCTTAGGAACCATGACGACATTAGCGAGCCACTCGGAGTGGTATATCTCTCGGATAAATCCTGCCGCCAACAGTCGAGCCACTTCCTCACCAATGGCTTTTCTCTTCTGGACGGCGGACCGCCGAAGATGCTCTTTGACTGGTTTTGCAGATGAGTCGACTCTTAGGCGATGCTCAGCCAGTCCCCTGGGAACACCTGGCATGTCAGCGGGCTTCCATGCAAAAATGTCCCAGTTCTCACGGAGGAACTGGATGAGCGCTTCTTCCTATTTCGGGTCGAGTGTTGTGGAGATGTGGGTCGGAGCTGCATCGGGGTCGGTCGGGTGAATGTGAACAGGCTTCGTCTCACCGGACGACTGAAATGCAGACTCTGTGGCGGGTTTCTTGGATCGCAGCAAGTCACTCGGATCTGCGTTTTGCTTGTATTCTTCGAACTCGACCGCTGTCACCTGGGAATCAGCAATCTTTGAGCCTTTCTGGAAGCACTCTTCTGCCTTTTTCCGATCACCGGTGACAGTGATCACTCCTTTGGGGCCGGGCATCTTCAATTTGAGGTACACGTAACATGGTCGAGCCATGAACCGTGCATAAGCTGGTCTCCCCAAAATGGCATGATATGCACTCTGAAAATCCACGACCTCGAACGTCAACTTCTCTTTGCGAAAATGTTTCGAATCGCCAAACACCACGTCCAGAGCTATTTGGCCGAGTGACTCGGCTTTCTTTCCTGGTATAACTCCATGAAAGCTCATGTTACTGGTGCTCAGTCGGGACATCGGAATGCCCATTCCTTTCAGTGTGTCTGCATACAGCAAATTCAGCCCACTACCACCGTCCATAAGCACTTTTGTCAGTCGAGTGCCTTCAACAACTGGATCGACCACCAAAGCTTGCCTCCCAGGGGTGGCAATATGAGTCGGGTGATCAGATTGGTCGAAGGTGATGGGTGTTTGGGACCATTTCAGATAATTTGCTTTTGCTGGGGCAACCATGTTCACCTCACGGTTAATAACTTTCAATCGACTCTTGCTCTCCACATCTGCAAAGATCATCAGAGTAGAGTTGATATGCGGATATCCTTCCTCACTGTCCTCCTTGTCTTCGGCCTTGTCCGACTCCTTCTCCTTGTTATTAGACTGTTTTCCCTGAAACTGCTGGATCAGGAGTCGACATTGGCGAGTGGTGTGCTTCGGGTAGATGATATTCCCCTCTTCGTCTTTCTTCGTGTGGATGTGACACGGCATATCCATCACGTCGTTCCCTTCTTTATCCTTTACCTTCTTAGGGTTCCAGGATCCTTTTGGTTTCCCTTTAAACTTTCCCTGAGTCACGGCCAGAGCCTCTCCAGGAGCTGCCGGTTCAGCCTTCCGCTTCTGTTTCCGACTGGTGTTTCCCTTTTCCGACTGACTCGGCTTGTGCTTGCCGCTTCGGAGTCGGTCTTCTTCTTCGCCGTTGGCGTACTTGGTAGCAATCTCCATCATCCGACTCAAGGTCATGTCACCGGTTCGACCAAACTTCAAACTCAATTCTCTGTTCTTGACGCCATCTTTAAAGGCGCAGACTGCCTGATGATCAGACACATTCTCCACAGTATGGTGCAAAGTGATCCATCTCTGAATATACTCTCTGAGAGTCTCATTGGTCTTCTGCACGCAGACTTGCAACTCCGTCAGTCCAGCCGGTCGCTTGCAAGTTCCTTCAAACGTTCTGATGAACACTCGGGACAGATCTTCCCAAGTGTAAATGCTGCTAGGAGGTAATTGAGTCAACCATGCCCTGGCAGAACCTTCCAGCATGAGGGGCAAATGCTTCATGGCCACCTCGTCGTTCCCACCACCAATCTGAACCGCCACTCGGTAGTCCTCAAGCCAAGTTTCAGGCTTAGACTCACCAGTGAACTTGCTGACTCCTGTTGCCAACCTGAAATTGGGAGGGATAACTGCGGCTCTGATAGCTCTGCTGAAACATTCAGGACCAGAAACATGCACTCGACTGCTTGTGGGCGCATCTCTGTCGAGTCCACCTCGATGGGCTCTGTTCCGGTCGACCAAACCTTGCACGATAATGGATCGCGCGTCGAAGCCTGGTTCTCTGGGGTCGACTGGAACTCTTCGCCCCGTACTGAGCTGACGTCTGTCATCTTGCTGCCGAGGAGCGTAAGACCCACCCCTCGGAGGGGAATTGGGCACTCGACGCCTATCATCTCGGTCGAGTCGGTCACCATATTGGTCTCGCCGATTCTCGCGCCCTTCACGCCGCGGAGGCGATCTGGGACTGTGAGCCGACTGAACCGTATTCGCAGCGACGGATCGACTGTGAATTCTGTTGCGCGACTGCGACACGGCCGAATTCTGATCTCCTGCTGCCCGGAGCAGATCCCTGATCTGCATCAAGCCTCTGCCAGCTTCCGACTGAGAGGGCTGGATGGACTCTGCTATACGGGTCGCAGCTGCCAAATTCTGGATTGGGGTTCGATATACCTGAGTCGGCGGGAAGAGTTGACGTCGACTGGTGTCGGGAACTCGTTGCCGCGCGCGCTCGTCGAGTGCTCGCTGAAGATTCTCCAGTCGAGTGCGTTCGGCCAAATTGGCCAAACGTGCCTCCTCCAAGGCGCGAGCCTCGGGGGTTTCTCCTGCGATGGGAGTACGCAGGACATCCACGTTCCTGCGGCGAAGTTCTTCTCTTTGCAGAGAGTCGAGTGGCTCGGGCTGGTACTCTTCGTGGTCTCGTGCGGGGTCGCCTCCGTCGCCTGCTCCACCATCACGGGCGAAGCCAGGGGGACTGCGGGGCCCGTCGACCATCATGATTTCCGCCGCTGGATCACTGCTATCGCACTCGGATGCGGTCTCTACGGAGCCAGTCGACAGATCGAACAGGCCGTAGAGAGATTCGTCGGGCTCGATTGCCGCAACTTGGGTGGTGGCCGTCTGGCGAGCCACCGCGTGCCTCACCCACCGCTGAATCCTCGACCGGCCCGAGCGCTTGCGCTGGCGGGAGACCGGGAGGGTGGTCGATGGGGATGTCGACCGATACGGGGTCGACGGTTGCCGCAGCAGAACACCGCGGACACATGCGCGAAAATGCGTCGCACCGCGGACGGGGAGCGCATCAACGTCGAGTGGAGCCTCCTGGAGCCAGGCGGAGTCGTCGGCGATGAAGGTGAGAGCGCCGAGACGGATCTCTCGACCCTCGACCAAAACTCCAGCAGCCACCATGATGAAAGTACTCGGAAGAATCGCAACTTCTCCACAAAATTGCTAAAAACACCTGCCCCACGGTGGGCGCCAACTGTCGTGGTTCTAAGTCTGACAGTAGAGTGGGGGGTAGGTATGGAGAGGCAAGGTTCTAGCTATGGAGAAGTTGTAAACACAAGAGATGTACGAGTTCAGGCCCTTCTCGGAGGAAGTAAAAGCCCTACGTCTCGGAGCCCGGAGGCGGTCGAGTGGATTGTGTGTATATGAGTTACAGGGTGCCGAACCCTTCTGCCTGTGGAGGGGGGTGGCTTATATAGAGTGCGCCAGGACCCCAGCCAGCCCACGTAATGAAGGGTTTAAGGGACATTAAGTCCGGGGCGTTACTGGTAACATCCCACATAAAGTGTCTTAACTACCATAAAGTCTACTTAACTACAGGCCGTTGCAGTGGAGAGTGCCTTTTGACCTCCTGGTAGTCGAGTGAGTCTTCGTGGTCGAGTCCTTCAAGTCAGTCGAGTGAGTCCCTCGTTGGTCGACTGGAAGGTGACCTCTTCTAAGGGTGTCCTTGGGCAGGGTACTTTGATCAGGTCTGTGACCCTACCCTAGGTACATGACTCCATCAAGCATGGCAGCGGCAAACTGCGGCAGCACCACGGCAAGCACTAAGCAGCGGTAGCAGCAGTGGCGGAGAGAGCAAGAGGAGGAAGAGAGTGTGGGGAGGAGGGCGCGCATGCTCCGCCGCTCCCCTTCCTTCCCCTACTTATACCCCTCGGGCTGCGAAGCCGAGGGGGTGGGGCGTGGGATCGTGGGACTAACTGCGCCCATGACCCCATGACCCCCCGATTACTGTGTGAACTTACTGCGCCTTAAACGCCCACGGGAATCGCAACAGCCCGTCCCGGCCACAGCGGATCCGCCCGCGTACCGAGGCCCGGTAGTGGCAGGCCTGGCCCACTGTCACGTCCCATCAGGGGCATGGGGTGGCAGGCTGGCCGGGCTTACGTGCGCCGTGTGGCGTGTTTGTGGCGGGCGGCGGGCCTGGGAAGCTTAGTAGGCACGCCACCTGTTTCCCGCCTTGGTGTTCAAAATTGGCCGATGATCCCGCCATGTCAAAACTGACTCCAGCAGTCAGCGCGTCGTAAGGCGGATCGAGCATTCTCTCAGAGCTCGGTGAGGGGGGAAGCCGTTGAGTCTTCGCGACCCCTCGACCGCAACGCCTCATCGGCTTCGGGGACTACTGTCGGAGTAATGGGCCACGGGTAGCCTCACCAGAGTCCCTGAACCTGTCAAAACTTCAGGCCGGCCTCGCCCCGCAACACCCCAGACTGAAGCTCCGCCTTCTGGATGCCGACTGGCTCAATGGCCGGCAACCGGAGGACGGCCAACCACCAGTAGACGGCACTAAGAGCGGCCGGCTCTCGTCAGCCGGCCTCCAGAGAGGACGGCGTCGTGCAGGCACCCCCCTGGCATCCTCAGAGTCTGCACCCCCATCAAGAGGACGAGACAGGGTGAGGCTACAGTGTAGTCCCTCACCCCCGAAACTTGGGCTTGGCATGGCCACAATGCCCCGTACAGGCGGAGATCTCCGCACGGTGCGGGATTGTTGCCACTCCTCCCTTGACGTCACTCCAAACAGACGGAGCTCTGTTCCCCACGACGACCTGTCGGTACGGCCTGCGGGCTGCGGGCCCTATCAGGCAGTGATAGCCCGGAAGACGGCGGATGCCGGATCAGTCGGACTTGAGGGAGGCCGGCCTCCAGTAGGCGACTGCCCCCTCTCTCGAAGTCAGTGCGCCATTAACCTGACAAAGACAAGGTGTGGCTACAGTGATCTCCCACCAGGCGGCGGGACTGTAGCCACACTCAGCTGACCAAACCCGCGTCATTAGCAGCACTGCTACAGTGAACAGCCACCAACCAGACCCGTCGGCGGCGGGAGCAGCCTATCGGCTACGTACCAGACCAGTTGGCGGGGCCCACCAGGCGGCGGGCCCCAGTAGTCAGCGGAGAAGCCGGAGGCCAGAGACACTAACAGCCAGGTCCAACACCCGGCCATACCGTTGTACCCCTAGGGGGTAGGCCTATATAACCCCCCCCCAGGGCACCCATGCAAAGGGTTCCCACTTCATTAGAACTAGCCACTACCTTAGAGCAGGAAGAGAGCTAGCCTTGCCTCCTTCTGCCTCTAGCACACGGCTCAAGGAGCACCATTGTATCACTTGTGCCTTAGTGATCATGCGGAGACCCCGCAGAGCAGGACTAGGGGTGTTATCTCCGAGGAGAGCCCCGAACCTGGGTAAAGTGCGCCAGCATACGTGTCTACGCCTCATCCCGCTTCCAGGCACCGGCGACGTTCTACTCGCTCCCACCATGATAAGCCATCCGTTGGCATATGTCGCACCCCACCCCCGACAAGTTGATTGCTCTGTTTCTTGGCCCTGATTTTGCTCCCGCGCTCACTGCTTAATTATCGTGTCTGGCTGTACAATTAATCTAGGGCCGCCATCGGCTAAACAACATGTACGTTCATACGCAGAACCGGATAATTTCGAGCTTGACACACAATAGCTTAGATTTCTTTCTCATATGTGCCTAGTCGTCCTGGTGCCACTCCTAGCTTGGGAGCGTCGCTCGGGCATCAATGGCGTCGGGGATAGCTCCACTGAGACATGGGGTCGCGGCGCTTTGCATCAGGCGCGTCGGACGGCGGCGACGATGGGATACGGCGGGAAATAGAATGGGGCGGCCAGATTTGTAGTTGGAGGGGGCGATTTGGCCGGCAACGGGGGCTGTCGGGCATGGCGGCGGGAACGGCGGCGGTAGGGTTGCAAAGGAGAAATCAGGGGAAGGGGAGCTGTGAGCGAGAGGATTTCTGCGGGATCGAGCGAGGTGGAGGTGATGAGTGAACCGTTTTCTTGGCGGTGGCAATCCAGCCATAAATAACTGCAGCTTCTGATTCACAAATTCCTAAAGCTGGGAATCAATCGCTTCAAAAAATGAACTACAGCCCATCATGGCTTCCTGCATTGCAGCTTCGAGAAGCTATTCCGTTCGGGGCTGACTTCCGTTAAAAAAATTTAGAAGTTTGGAGTTGGAAGAAGATCAGAACAGGCCCTAAGCGTAGTAGTACATAATGTGTCCCAATCTACCTCGTTCAGTTGCCCCCCGATCCTTTGGGTTTGGCATCTGCTTTCTCTTTGCTTTCTTTCCCCTGCCAATTTGGGAGTTACAGGTTACTAAAAATGTTGGATTAAGTGGACTAGTGGAGACCGTTAACGTGTTTGGTCTAGGAAGGAACGTAAGATGGAGCGCGGATCATTGCTTGAGGCCCGGTCAGGTTGAGGCTGACCATCCGCTCCAACCTCCGGCACGTCGTCCTCGCTTTCCTCCACCTCCTCCCCTTCATCGCTGGAGTCCATTACTTCAGCCGAATCCTTGCTGTCCTCCGGGTTCAGCTCGAGCCACTCCAGCGGCACTTCGGCACCTTCTTCGACCACCTCCGGGATGAACACACTAGTGTCGGTGTAGTCGGCGATCGCGGCCGCCCTGCAGATAAGTTCGGCTTCCACCGCCACCAGCTCCTCCTGCGCCTCCAGCCGAAACATGGTCAGCTGGGCTAGATCTAGCCCAGGGTACCACGCCTTGACGAACTCCAGGGCTCGGCGCGCTCCTGCCCGGGCTGCAGAGCCCTTCTAGGCCTCCAGCCGGCCGGCTGCCACCTCCAGCCAGTCGGTAGTCCGACTGGGGGTGCACAGAGCCTGCACACCTGGCCAGAGGGCGGAGATCGCCTGGGCCCCGATGCGCTAAAGGCGGCGCAACATCTGATGGGCAGGCCAAAGGCGGGCCTGGATGTTGAGGAGCTGCTCGTTGAGGGTCCGGGGGCCGTCTGCGGCAATCTGCATGCCTTCCGCCCTCCGCTCCTGGTGTTGGGCCTCGATGATCTGGTTCGCGGCGACGGAGTGGCCTGGGAAGAAGTCTGTTTGGATAGAAGGCAAGAAAAGCCAAAGGTCAGAAACTAGCAGTCGGCCTAGATAAGGGCCGGCAACTCAAAACAACAAAGAAAAGAAAAAGAAGCTCACCATCGACCAAGTCTCCGATGCTGCTGAAGCAGGCTATCATCTGCGCCTCCTTGTCGGCCCAGGCGGAGCGCTCGATCTCAAACTCAGCAAGGAGGTCGGTCTCCTTCGCCTTCGCCTCCCTCTGAGCCGTCTTGAGGGCCTCCGCCTGCTCCGCGAGCTGAGTGACCAGCCGGTCACGCTCTTCGGCCAGCTTGCTACACTCCGCCTTCTTGCCACGCAGGGCAGTGTTGGCTTCGCCCAGCTACTACTGTAAGGCGGCGTTAGCCTCTGTAAAAAGGGAGGAACAAAGGAATGTCAGTCAAACAACAAAGAAGCGATGCAGTTGCCGGGGAGATCCGGCCCGACTACTCAGCAGTCGGCCTGAATCCTGGGGACTACAGCCCGCGGGTGCGGTATCGCGCCCCCGCAGAGAAAAAGTTACCAACAAAAATAAAGTCACTGGAAAGATTCGGCCCGACTGCTCTGCAGTCGGCCCGAACCTTGGGGACTACAGCCTGCGGGTGCGCCAGCGCACCCCCGCGAAGAAAGGAAGTTGAAACTTACTCCGGCTCTCGGACAAGTTGGCGGTCTGCTTCTCCAGCTCTCGGACTCCGGAGTTGAAGGTGGCCACACGAAGATTGTGGTAATCCTGCAAGAGGGATATCAGATGAAGTTAGCATTTGACACCTGCAAGTTAAAGTTCCAGACAACCTGCTCAGCAGCCATCCCGAAACTTGGGGACTACACCCAGTGGGTGCGCTGGCGCGCCCCCCCGAAGTAAGCAGGAAGATCAAAATAAAGAGAAGTAAGAAACTTATGCGGATGGCTACCCGCAAATCCAGGAACGCCTCGTTGCATCGCTTGAGGGCTTCGGCTTCAGCCCAGAGTTTAGCCTGGATGTCGAGGGCCGCCTGGTTCAGGGCGCCCGTCCCGCCTCTGCGTACCCAGCCAGCGGGCGTGGCGCTGGTCGCCTCGGTGTCGGGAACCGATGAGCTCGCGGCACCGGCCTCCAGTGGCCGCGGTGACGAGGCCGCCTTCACAAAACGACGATGCACGGGTGTGCGGACCTCAGGAGTCAGGTCCGTCACCACCTCGTTCCCGGCTGGCGGCACCGGCGGGGCAGCCGGCTGCTCGTCCTACGTTCCGCCGGTTAGCGGTGGCGGCGGCACGATGACGTCCGGCATGGCCACGTCGCCGCCCTTCCTATCCATGACTGGCTGCTTGTCGCCGGCTCCCCCAGTCATCGCCACAAACTCTGGCAGAGGTGGCACAGTGTTCAGGGGAGTCACGAGCAGCGGCTCCTGGCGGCGCACGGCCTCTGCAAGCCGCTCCGTCTCTACGGTGTCAGCCTCTGCGTGCGCCAGCTTCCTCGCTGCAGATGTTGCGGCCTTGTCCGTCTCCGCCTTTGCCAGGCGGTCGGCTTCCTGTTCCTCGCGCACCTCCCGCGTGTTCCGCACCTGCGCCTCCCCGAGGTCGGCGGCCGGGTCGATTCGCCGACTGGTGGTGGAGGTCTCCACCGACCTGATGACCGATGCGGCGGCCGACTTCTCGAGGGTGAGCAGGGCCCTGAGATAGGAAGGCAGAATAAAGAAGTTTCTAGGCTAGATCGGCAAAGAGGAAGAAGCGTAAGAGGAGCACTTACGCTAACACGATGAGCGAAACATTCGGCTGCCTCTGGAACTTGGCCAGCTTGGCCGCGGCCTCTTTCTGCCTGGTCGCCGCGGTTGGGTTCTTGGGCTTCTTCAGCGCGTTGCCGAACAGGGCGGCGCCTTGCTTCCGCTTGCGCTTGCCGCCTCGGGCGGGCGGCCCGGTAGAGGGGCCTGCACCGGTATTGGCAGTGCTCCGGGAGGGGCATGGCTCGTCTTCGTTGTTGTCATCATCGGGCCAGGTTTCCATGCCGCCGCCCTCCTCGGAGCCGCCTGCTCTGTCGCCGCCGCCTGCTGCGTCGTCCTCCATGGCAGCCGCCCCCAAGTCGGGGTCGTCCACGTCGCTCACTGCCCGGTCCGGCAGGTAGTCATCACCCGGCCGCACGATGGCGGCCGTCGCCGCAGACATGTAAATCTGTGCTCCAGAAAAGGAGTTGTGTCACACCAGGAACAAGACTAAAAGTCAGAACTAAAAGAAGAAATCGAGGGACTTATAGCAGGCGGTGGGTTGTCGTGGGAATACGGTCGCTTCCCGAACCTCCAGGCTCCCTCCGACACCTTGAGTTCGGAGATTTCATTCACCATCCGTGCAACCTTGGCAGTCGGCATCTCCTTCGTGCACATTCTGCTCGGGTCGCGGTGCCCGCTCATCCGACAGATCAAATGAGGGCGGCTCTGAAGCGGGAGGACCCGGCGCTCGACGAAGGCGATGAGGAGGTCGGAGGCCATGAGGCCCTCCAACTCCTGGAGTACCCGAAGTCGGCCGATGGCGGCTGCTGCGTCCGCCGACACCGGCTTTGGCTTGTAGCCCCAGTTGGGCCAAAGCCCGATAGGGCGGCCGGCCTCGTAGGCCGGCAGGTTGCTGAAGTCGACAGCCGGGTTGACGTTCTCAACATAGAAATAAGACTGCTGCCATAATTTCACCAATTGTGACAGCTTGATGACCGGGAAGACATTCCTCTTCGCCAGCCGGCGCACGGCGACAAATCCGCCGCACTCGGCCGCCGTCTCCTTGGAGGAGGTGCCCAGCTTGCCGTAGAAGAATGCTCCCCATAGCTCGAGTGTGGGGAGGATGCCGAGGTAGCCCTCGCACGCCGTGACGAAGGCGGAGAGCAGTGTCACGGTGTTAGGCTTCAGGTGATGCGGCTGAAGGTGGTTGAAGTCCATGAACGAGTGGAGGAAGCCGCTCGTCGGGAGGCCGAAGCCGCGGAGGAAGTGCAAGCGGAAGACGACCCGCTCATCCCCCTTCGGCGCCACAGAAATCTCCTCCGCCGGCGGCACCCGCGCCTTGATGAATGCCGCGTTGGGCATCCGGCGCGTGTTCCGGAGGAAGGTGAGGTGGTCTTCGATCACCAATGAGCCGTCCCAGTCACCGCCCTTCTCACGCGCCATGGCCTCGAGTGGAGCTGCAAGGGGAGGAGGAGCACGGCGGCGGCAAACTACGGCAGCACCACGGCGAGCACTAAGCAGCGGCAGCAGCAGTGGTGGAGAGAGCAAGAGGAGGAAGAGAGTGTGGGGAGGAGGGCGCGCGTGCTCCGCCGCTCCCCTTCCTTCCCCTACTTATAGCCCTCGGGCTGCGAAGCCGAGGGGGCGGGGCGTGGGATCGTGGGATTAACTGTGCCCACGACCTCACGACCCCTCGATTACTGCGTGAAGTTACTGCGCCTTAAACGCCCACGGGAATCGCAACCGCCCGTCCGGCCGAAGTGGATCCGCCCGCGTGTCGAGGCCCGGTAGTGGCAGGCCCGTCCCACTGTCACGTCCCATCAGGGGCGTGGGATGGCAGGCTGGCCTAGCTTATGTGCGCCGTGTGGCATGATTGTGACGGGTGGTGGGCCTAGGAAGCTTAGTAGGCACGCCACCTGTTTCCCGCCTTGGTGTTCAAAATTGGCCGATGATCCCGCCTTGTCAAAACCGACTCCAGCAGTCGGCGGGTCGTAAGGCGGATCGAGCATTCTCCCAGAGCTCGGTGAGGGGGGAAGCCGCTGAGTCTTCGCGACCCCTCGATTGAAGGAAATATTCCCTAGAGCCAATAATAAAGTTATTATTTATTTCCTCATATCATGATAAATGTTTATTATTCATGCTAGAATTGTATTAACCTGAAACATGATACACGTGTGAATACATAGACAAACATAAAGTCACTAGTATGCCTCTACTTGACTAGCTCATTAATCAAAGATGGTTATGTTTCCTAACCATAGACATGTGTTGTCATTTGATTAATGGCATCACATCATTAGGAGAATGATGGGATTGACATGACCCATTCGATTAGCCTAGCACTTGATCGTTTAGTATGTTGCTATTGCTTTCTTCATGACTTATACAAAGTTCCTGCAACTATGAGATTGTGCAACTCACGTTTACCGAAAGAACACTTTGTGTGCTACCAAACGTCACAACGTAACTGGGTGATTATAAAGGTGCTCTACAGGTGTTTCCGAAGGTACATGTTGGGTTGGCATAATTCGAGATTAGGTTTTGTCACTCCGATTGTCGGAGAGGTATCTCTGGGCCCTCTCGGTAATACTCATCACCTAAGCCTTGCAAGCATTGTAACTAATGAGTTAGTTATAAGATGATGTGTTACAGAACGAGTAAAGAGACTTGCCGGTAACGAGATTGAACTAGGTATTGGATACCGACGATCAAATCTCGGGCAAGTAACATACCGATGACAAAGGGAACAACGTATGTTGTTATGCGGTTTGACCGATAAAGATCTTCGTAGAATATGTAGGAACCAATATGGGCATCCAGGTTCCGCTATTGGTTATTGACCGAGAATAGTTCTAGGTCATGTCTACATAGTTCTCGAACCCGTAGGGTCCGCACGCTTAACGTTACGATGACAGTTTTATTATGAGTTTACAAGTTTTGATGTACCGAAGTTTGTTCGGAGTCCCGGATGTGATCACGGACATGACGAGGAGTCTCGAAATGGTCGAGACATAAAGATTGATATATTGGACGACTATATTCGGACACCGGAAGTGTTCCGGGTGATTTCGGAGAAAACCGGAGTGCCGGAGGGTTACCGGAACCCCCCCCCCCGGAGAGTTAATGGGCCACATGGGCCTTGGTGGGAAGAGAGAGGGGCGGCCAGGAAGGGCCGCGCGCCCCCTCTCCCTCTGGTCCGAATTGGACTAGGAGGGGGGGCGGCGCCCCCCTCTTTCCTTCCCCTCCTCTCCCCCTTCCTTCCCCTCCTAGTAGGAGTAGGAAAGGAGGAGTCCTACTCCTACTAGGAGGAGGACTCCTCCTCCTGGCGCGCCCAACAAGGGCCGGCCGGCCTCCCCCCTCCCTCCTTTATATACGGGGGCAGGGGGCACCCCATAGACACACAAGTTGATCTACGGATCGTTCCTTAGCCGTGTGCGGTGCCCCCCTCCACCATATTCCACCTCGGTCATATCGTCGCGGAGTTTAGGCGAAGCCCTGCGCCGGTAGAACATCATCATCGTCACCACGCCGTCGTGCTGACGGAACTCATCCCCGAAGCTTTGCTGGATCGGAGCCCGGGGATCGTCATCGAGCTGAACGTGTGCTGAACTCGGAGGTGCCGTACGTTCGGTGCTTGGATCGGTCGGATCGTGAAGACGTACGACTACATCAACCGCGTTGTCATAACGCTTCCGCTTACGGTCTACGAGGGTACGTGGACGAACACTCTCCCCTCTCGTTGCTATGCATCACCATGATCTTGCGTGTGCGTAGGAAATTTTTGAAATTACTACGTTCCCCAACAGTGGCATCCGAGCCAGGTTTTATGCGTTGATGTTATATGCACGAGTAGAACACAAGTGAGTTGTGGGCGATACAAGTCATACTGCTTACCAGCATGTCATACTTTGGTTCGGCGGTATTGTGAGATGAAGCGGCCCGGACCGACATTACGCGTACGCTTACGCGAGACTGGTTTCACCGTTACGAGCACTCGTGCTTAAAGGTGGCTGGCGGGTGTCTGTCTCTCTCACTTTAGCTGAATCGAGTGTGGCTACGCCCGGTCCTTGCGAAGGTTAAAACAGCACCAACTTGACAAACTATCGTTGTGGTTTTTATGCGTAGGTAAGAACGGTTCTTGCTAAAGCCCGTAGCAGCCACGTAAAATTTGCAACAACAAAGTAGAGGACGTCTAACTTGTTTTTGCAGGGCATGTTGTGATGTGATATGGTCAAGACGTGATGCTATATTTTATTGTATGAGATGATCATGTTTTGTAACCGAAGTTATCGGCAACTGGCAGGAGCCATATGGTTGTCGCTTTATTGTATGAAATGCAAACGCCCTGTAATTGCTTTACTTTATCACTAAGCGGTAGCGATAGTCGTAGAAGCAATAGTTGGCGAGACGACAACGATGCTACGATGGAGATCAAGGTGTCGCGCCGGTGACGATGGTGATCATGACGGTGCTTCGGAGATGGAGATCACAAGCACAAGATGATGATGGCCATATCATATCACTTATATTGATTGCATGTGATGTTTATCCTTTATGCATCTTATCTTGCTTTGATTGACGGTAGCATTTTAAGATGATCTCTCACTAAAATTATCAAGAAGTGTTCTCCCTGAGTATGCACCGTTGCCAAAGTTCGTCGTGCCCAGACACCACGTGATGATCGGGTGTGATAAGCTCTACGTCCATCTACAACGGGTGCAAGCCAGTTTTGCACACGCAGAATACTCAGGTTAAACTTGACGAGCCTAGCATATGCAGATATGGCCTCGGAACACGGAGACCGAAAGGTCGAGCGTGAATCATATAGTAGATATGATCAACATAGTGATGTTCACCATTGAAAACTACTCCATCTCACGTGATGATCGGTTATGGTTTAGTTGATTTGGATCACGTGATCACTTAGATGACTAGAGAGATGTCTGTCTAAGTGGGAGTTCTTAAGTAATATGATTAATTGAACTTAAATTTATCATGAACTTAGTACCTGATAGTATTTTGCTTGTCTATGTTTGTTTGTAGATAGATGGCTCGTGCTGTTGTTCCGTTGAATTTTAATGCGTTCCTTGAGAAAGCAAAGTTGAAAGATGATGGTAGCAATTACACGGACTGGGTCCGTAACCTGAGGATTATCCTCATTGCTGCACAGAAAAGTTACGTCCTGGAAGCACCGCTGGGTGCCAGGCCTGCTGCTGATGCAACTGACGACGTTAAGAACGTCTGGCAGAGCAAAGCTGATGACTACTCTATAGTTCAGTGTGCCATGCTTTACGGCTTAGAACCGGGTCTTCAACGACGTTTTGAACGTCATGGAGCATATGAGATGTTCCAGGAGTTGAAGTTAATATTTCAAGCAAATGCCCGGATTGAGAGATATGAAGTCTCCAATAAGTTCTACAGCTGCAAGATGGAGGAGAATAGTTCTGTCAGTGAACATATACTCAAAATGTCTGGGTATAATAATCACTTGATTCAACTGGGAGTTAATCTTCCGGATGATAGCGTCATTGACAGAATTCTCCAATCACTGCCACCAAGCTACAAGAGCTTTGTGATGAACTATAATATGCAAGGGATGAACAAGACTATTCCCGAGCTCTTCGCAATGCTAAAAGCTGCGGAGGTAGAAATCAAGAAGGAGCATCAAGTGTTGATGGTCAACAAGACCACTAGTTTCAAGAAAAAGGGCAAAGGGAAGAAGAAGGGGAACTTCAAGAAGAACAGCAAGCAAGTTGCTGCTCAAGAGAAGAAACCCAAGTCTGGACCTAAGCCTGAAACTGAGTGCTTCTACTGCAAGCAGACTGGTCACTGGAAGCGGAACTGCCCCAAGTATTTGGCGGATAAGAAGGATGGCAAAGTGAACAAAGGTATATGTGATATACATGTTATTGATGTGTACCTAACTAGAGCTCGTAGTAGCACCTGGGTATTTGATACTGGTTCTGTTGCTAATATTTGCAACTCGAAACAGGGACTACGGAATAAGCGAGCACTGGCCAAGGACGAGGTGACGATGCGCGTGGGAAACGGTTCCAAAGTCGATGTGATCGCGGTCGGCACGCTACCTCTACATCTACCTTCGGGATTAGTTTTAGACCTGAATAATTGTTATTTGGTGCCAGCGTTGAGCATGAACATTATATCTGGATCTTGTTTGATGCGAGACGGTTATTCATTTAAATCAGAGAATAATGGTTGTTCTATTTATATGAGTAATATCTTTTATGGTCATGCACCCTTGAAGAGTGGTCTATTTTTATTAAATCTCGATAGTAGTGATACACATATTCATAGTGTTGAAACCAAAAGATGCAGAGTTAATAATGATAGTGCAACTTATTTGTGGCACTGCCGTTTGGGTCATATCGGTGTAAAGCGCATGAAGAAACTCCATACTGATGGACTTTTGGAATCACTTGATTATGAATCACTTGGTACTTGCGAACCGTGCCTTATGGGCAAGATGACTAAAACGCCGTTCTCCGGAACTATGGAGCGAGCAACTGATTTGTTGGAAATCATACATACTGATGTTTGTGGCCCAATGAATGTTGAGGCTCGCGGCGGGTATCGTTATTTTCTCACCTTCACAGATGATTTGAGCAGATATGGGTATATCTACTTGATGAAACACAAGTCTGAAACATTTGAAAAGTTCAAAGAATTTCAGAGTGAAGTGGAAAATCATCGTAACAAGAAAATAAAGTTTCTACGATCTGATCGTGGAGGAGAGTATTTGAGTTATGAGTTTGGCCTACACTTGAAACAATGTGGAATAGTTTCGCAACTCACGCCACCTGGAACACCACAACGAAATGGTGTGTCCGAACGTCGTAATCGTACTTTACTTGATATGGTGCGATCTATGATGTCTCTTACTGATTTACCGCTATCGTTTTGGGGTTATGCTTTAGAGACGGCCGCATTCACGTTAAATAGGGCACCATCAAAATCCGTTGAAACGACGCCTTATGAACTGTGGTTTGGCAAGAAACCAAAGTTGTCGTTTCTTAAAGTTTGGGGCTGCGATGCTTATGTGAAGAAACTTCAACCAGATAAGCTCGAACCTAAATCGGAGAAATGTGTCTTCATAGGATACCCAAAAGAGACTATTGGGTACACCTTCTATCACAGATCCGAAGGCAAGACATTCGTTGCTAAGAATGGATCCTTTCTAGAGAAGGAGTTTCTCTCGAAAGAAGTGAGTGGGAGGAAAGTAGAACTTGATGAGATAACTGTATCTACTCCCTTATTGGAAAGTAGTTCATCACGAGAACCGGTTCCTGTGACAACTACACCAATTAGTGAGGAAGCTAATGATAATGATCATGAAACTTCAGATCAAGTTTCTACTGAACCTCGTAGGTCTACCAGAGTAAGATCCGCACCAGAGTGGTACGGTAATCCTATTCTGGAAGTCATGTTACTTGACCATGATGAACCTACGAACTATGAGGAAGCGATGATGAGCCCGGATTCCGCAAAATGGCTAGAAGCCATGAAATCTGAGATGGGATCCATGTATGAAAACAAAGTATGGACTTTGGTTGACTTGCCCGATGATCGGCAAGCCATTGAGAATAAATGGATCTTTAAGAAGAAGACTGACGCTGATGGTAATATAACTGTCTATAAAGCTCGACTTGTTGCAAAAGGTTTTCGACAAGTTCAAGGGGTTGACTACGATGAGACTTTCTCACCCGTAGCGATGCTTAAGTCCGTCCGAATCATGTTAGCTATTGCTGCATTTCATGATTATGAAATTTGGCAAATGGATGTCAAGACTGCATTCTTGAATGGATTTCTAGAAGAAGAGTTGTATATGATGCAGCCGGAAGGTTTTGTTGATCCAAAAGGTGCTGACAAAGTGTGCAAGCTCCAGCGTTCCATTTATGGACTGGTGCAAGCATCTCGGAGTTGGAATAAACGCTTTGATAGTGTGATCAAAGCATATGGTTTTATACAGACTTTTGGAGAAGCCTGTATTTACAAGAAAGTGAGTGGGAGCTCTGTAGCATTTCTAATTTTATATGTAGATGACATATTATTAATTGGAAATGATATAGAATTTCTGGATAGCATAAAAGGATACTTGAATAAAAGTTTTTCAATGAAAGACCTCGGTGAAGCTGCTTACATATTGGGCATCAAGATCTATAGAGATAGATCAAGACGCTTAATAGGACTTTCACAAAGCACATACCTTGACAAAATTTTGAAAAAGTTCAAAATGGATCAGGCAAAGAAAGGATTCTTGCCTGTGCTACAAGGTGTGAAGTTGAGTCAAACTCAATGCCCGACCACAGCAGAAGATAGAGAGAAAATGAAAAATGTTCCCTATGCTTCAGCCATAGGCTCTATCATGTATGCAATGCTGTGTACCAGACCTGACGTATGCTTAGCAATAAGCTTGGCAGGAAGGTACCAAAGTAATCCAGGAGTGGATCACTGGACAGCGGTCAAGAACATCCTGAAATACCTGAAAAGGACTAAGGATATGTTTCTCGTATATGGAGGTGACAAAGAGCTAGTCGTAAACGGTTACGTCGATGCAAGCTTTGACACTGATCCGGACGATTCTAAATCGCAAACCGGATACGTGTTTTTATTAAACGGTGGAGCTGTAAGTTGGTGCAGTTCTAAACAAAGCGTCGTAGCGGGATCTACATGTGAAGCGGAGTACATAGCTGCTTCGGAAGCAGCAAATGAAGGAGTCTGGATGAAGGAGTTCATTTCCGATCTAGGTGTCATACCTAGTGCATCGGGACCAATGAAGATCTTCTGTGACAATACTGGTGCAATTGCCTTGGCAAAGGAATCCAGATTTCACAAGAGGACCAAGCACATCAAGAGACGCTTCAATTCCATTCGGGACCAAGTCCAAGTGGGAGACATAGAGATTTGCAAGATACATACGGATCTGAATGTTGCAGACCCGTTGACTAAGCCTCTCTCACGAGCAAAACATGATCAGCACCAAGACTCCATGGGTGTTAGAATCATTACTATGTAATCTAGATTATTGACTCTAGTGCAAGTGGGAGACTGAAGGAAATATGCCCTAGAGGCAATAATAAAGTTATTATTTATTTCCTCATATCATGATAAATGTTTATTATTCATGCTAGAATTGTATTAACCGGAAACATGATACACGTGTGAATACATAGACAAACATAAAGTCACTAGTATGCCTCTACTTGACTAGCTCATTAATCAAAGATGGTTATGTTTCCTAACCATAGACATGTGTTGTCATTTGATTAATGGGATCACATCATTAGGAGAATGATGTGATTGACATGACCCATTCCGTTAGCCTAGCACTTGATCGTTTAGTATGTTGCTATTGCTTTCTTCATGACTTATACAAAGTTCCTGCAACTATGAGATTGTGCAACTCCCGTTTACCGGAAGAACACTTTGTGTGCTACCAAACGTCACAACGTAACTGGGTGATTATAAAGGTGCTCTACAGGTGTTTCCGAAGGTACATGTTGGGTTGGCATAATTCGAGATTAGGTTTTGTCACTCCGATTGTCGGAGAGGTATCTCTGGGCCCTCTCGGTAATACTCATCACCTAAGCCTTGCAAGCATTGTAACTAATGAGTTAGTTATAAGATGATGTGTTACAGAACGAGTAAAGAGACTTGCCGGTAACGAGATTGAACTAGGTATTGGATACCGACGATCAAATCTCGGGCAAGTAACATACCGATGACAAAGGGAACAACGTATGTTGTTATGCGGTTTGACCGATAAAGATCTTCGTAGAATATGTAGGAACCAATATGGGCATCCAGGTTCCGCTATTGGTTATTGACCGAGAATAGTTCTAGGTCATGTCTACATAGTTCTCGAACCCGTAGGGTCCGCACGCTTAACGTTACGATGACAGTTTTATTATGAGTTTACAAGTTTTGATGTACCGAAGTTTGTTCGGAGTCCCGGATGTGATCACGGACATGACGAGGAGTCTCGAAATGGTCGAGACATAAAGATTGATATATTGGACGACTATATTCGGACACCGGAAGTGTTCCGGGTGATTTCGGAGAAAACCGGAGTGCCGGAGGGTTACCGGAACCCCCCCCCCCGGAGAGTTAATGGGCCACATGGGCCTTGGTGGGAAGAGAGAGGGGCGGCCAGGAAGGGCCGCGCGCCCCCTCTCCCTCTGGTCCGAATTGGACTAGGAGGGGGGGCGGCGCCCCCCTCTTTCCTTCCCCTCCTCTCCCCCTTCCTTCCCCTCCTAGTAGGAGTAGGAAAGGAGGAGTCCTACTCCTACTAGGAGGAGGACTCCTCCTCCTGGCGCGCCCAACAAGGGCCGGCCGGCCTCCCCCCTCCCTCCTTTATATACGGGGGCAGGGGGCACCCCATAGACACACAAGTTGATCTACGGATCGTTCCTTAGCCGTGTGCGGTGCCCCCCTCCACCATATTCCACCTCGGTCATATCGTCGCGGAGTTTAGGCGAAGCCCTGCGCCGGTAGAACATCATCATCGTCACCACACCGTCGTGCTGACGGAACTCATCCCCGAAGCTTTGCTGGATCGGAGCCCAGGGATCGTCATCGACCTGAACGTGTGCTGAACTCGGAGGTGCCGTACGTTCGGTGCTTGGATCGGTCGGATCGTGAAGACGTACGACTACATCAACCGCGTTGTCATAACGCTTCCGCTTACGGTCTACGAGGGTACGTGGACGAACTCTCTCCCCTCTCGTTGCTATGCATCACCATGATCTTGCGTGTGCGTAGGAAAATTTTGAAATTACTACGTTCCCCAACATCGACCGCAACGCCTCATCGGCTTCAGGGACTACTGTCGGAGTAATGGGCCACGGGTAGCCTCACCAGATTCCCTGAACCTGTCAAAACTTCGGGCCGGCCTCGCCCCGCAACACCCCAGACTGAAGCTCCGCCTTCTGGAGGCCGACTGGCTCAACGGCCGGCCACCGGAGGACGGCCAACCACCAGCAGACGGCACTAAGAGCGGCCGGCTCCCGTCAGCTGGCCTCCAGAGAGGACGGCGTCGTGCAGGCGGCCCCCCAGCGTTCTCAGAGTCTGCACCCCTATCAAGAGGACGAGACAGGGTGTGGCTACGGTGTAGTCCCTCACCCCCGAATCTTGGGCTTGGCGTGGCCACAGTGCCCCGTACAGGCGGAGATCTCCGCATGGTGCGGGACTGTTGCCACTCCCCCCTTGACGTCACAATAGACAGGCGGAGCTCTGTTCCCCATGACGACCTGTCGATACGGCCTGCGGGCTGCGGGCCCTATGAGGCAGTGATAGCCCGGAAGACGGCGGATGTCGGATCAGTCGGACTTGAGGGAGGCAGGCCTCCAGCAGGCGACCGCCCCCTCTCTCGAAGTTAGTGCGCCATTAACCTGACAAAGACAAGGTGTGGCTACAGTGATCTCCCACTAGGCGGCGGGATTGTAGCCACACTCAGCTGACCAAGCCCGCGTCATTAGCAGCATGGCTACACTGAACAGCCACCAACCAGACCCGTCAGCGGCGGGAGCGGCCTGTCGGCTCCGTACCGGACCAGTCGGTGGGGCCCACCAGGCGGCGGGCCCCAGTAGTCAGCGGAGAAGCCGGAGGCCAGAGACACTAACAGCCGGGTCCAACACCTGGCCAGATTACCATTGTACCCCTAGGGGTAGTCCTATATAAACCCCCCAGGACATCCATGCAAAGGGTTCCCACTCCATTAGAACTAGCCACTACCTTAGAGCAGGAAGAGAGCTAGCCTTGCCTTCTTCTGGCTCTAGCACACGGCTCAAGGAGCACCATTGTATCACTTGTGCCTTAGTGTTCATGCGGAGACCCCGCAGAGCAGGACTAGGGGTGTTATATCCTAGGAGAGCCCCGAACCTGGGTAAAGTGCGCCGGCGTACGTGTCTATGCCTCATCCCGCTTCCAGGCACCAGCGACGTTCTACTCGCTCCCACCATGATAAGCCATCCGTTGGCATATGTCACATCCAACCCCCGACAAGTTGATTGCTCTGTTCCTTGGCCCTGATTTTGCTCCCGCGCTCACTGCTTAACTATCGTGTCTGGCTGTACAATTAATCTAGGGCCGCCACTGGCTAAACAACATGTACGTTCATACGCAGAACTGGATAATTTCGAGCTTGACATACAATAGCTCAGATTTCTTTCTCGTACGTGCCTAGTCGTCCTGGTGCTACTCCTAGCTTGGGAGTGTCGCTCAGGCGTCAATGGCGTCGGGGATAGCTCCACTGAGACATGGGGTCGCGGCACCTTGCACCAGGTGCGTCGGACGGCGGCGACGATGGGATCCGGCGGGAAATAGACTGGGGCGGCTGGATCTGTAGTCGGAGGGGGCGATTTGGCCGGCAACGGGGGCTGTCGGGCTTGGCGGCGGGAACGGCGGCGGTAGGGTTGCAAAGGAGAAATCAGGGGAAGGGGAGCTGTGAGCGAGGGGATTTCTGTGGGATCGAACGAGGTGGAGGTGATGAGCGAACCGTTTTCTTGGCGGTGGCAATCCATCCATAAATAACTGCAGCTTCCGATTCACAAATTCCTGAAGCTGGGAATCGATCGCTTAAAAAAATGAACTACAGCCCATCGTGGGTTCCTGGATTGCAGCTTCGAGAAGCTATTCCGTTCGGGGCTGGCTTCCATCAAAAAAATTTAGAAGTTTAGAGTGGAAGAAGATCAGAACAGGCCCTAAATGTAGAAGTACATAATGTGTCCCAATCTGCCCCGTTCAGTTGCCCCCCGATCCTTTGGGTTTGGCATCTGCTTTCCCTTTGCTTTCTTTCCCCTGCCAACTTGGGAGTTACAGGTTACTAAAAATGTTGGATTAAGTGGACTAGTGGAGACCGTTAACGTGTTTGGTCTAGGAAGGAACGTAAGTGGAAAAATCATCTATAATCAGACTTGAAGGATGTGATATCGGTGATTAATGATGCTTGCGGTATTCAGACTGTAGTGAATTACCTATCGTGGAGCTGCACGTCGAGGCGGAAGAGACACTCGCGTGCTCGATCGGTAGCAGCGCTCGCTGAGGTGGCCGGCTCCCGTGCACGAAGATGACCTTCGGCGACAAGTTCGGCCACGGGAGCTGAGGGGAGGATGCACGAGGGGGGACGAGGTGCTTCAGTTGCTGCAAGCGGCGGCAGTGGCGGATCCAACACAAAATGCTAGAATGGATCCGAGGTGAGTTGGGTTAGGCCATTTTGTTTTATTTTTTAATTGTTCAGAACGTATATAGGTTGGGCCAAGATATTTGGGTGGGCCCTACCCCACCCTACACCCTACTACATCCGCCCCTGAGCGACGGGAGGAGGGTGGAGGCTATATATATATATATATATATATATATATAGAAAATTCATCATACCACCCGGTGGTAGTTACTCTATATATCTCATATACTACCATGTGGTAGTATATATACTATTTTATTATTTTAAATATGTTTATATATTATATCTAAGATATTTCAAAGCAAGTTACATGAAAAAAATGCATATGAGTCCATAATTTTTGTTGTATTTGTGAAATACGTACATAGTTGTTCATAAAAAAAAGCATACTCAAAATATGGTACATACTACCCAAAAATTAGTATATATACTATCTAATCATTGAAATATACTACATACTACACGTATATACTCTCGATTTCGACAGATACTACATTCAACATACAAAATACAAGCAAATGTTTCCTCTACCTCATCCACCGTACATTATTCCAAGATGTGTGCAGTCTATTAGTAACCCAGGGTGAAGAATTACTTATTCTTCACCTCGGTCGAAACGCCCCCCACCTAGTGTCGGTGTGGTTGTGGCCAATGTATTTCATTTTCCATTTTTATTTATGTTGCTTACGGTTTTTTTTGGACCAAACCTACTCCCCGCAGTTTCTGGACCAATTCTAACTGCAAGCGGGGCAAGCGATGGGAGGTTTCGGCGGCAAACGGTAGCTGCGTGCGGCATTGGCGCGGCCCCGTTTTACGGCGACGGGGTCGAGGCGGGCAGTGCTGCGGGGGGCTTCGTGGCCCCTGGTGGCCTCCTCAGCCGGCGGCCCGCTTCGCGGCGTGGTGGTTAGCCTGCACCTTGCGAGTGACCTCGACGGCGTTGATCGCTGTGGATAGCTCGGCAAGTTCACCGAGCAGGCATTTTTACCTCCACCATGTTGTGTTTCTCTCTCGTCCTGATCGACGGAGGCAGGGGCTCGGTCGCTTGGTGATCTCGGTGTGCACAGAGGAGGGTTGTGTGTCACGGCGGCAGCCAACAGGAGATGCAGCGGCTCGACCTCCTCTGTGACCTCATCTCCAGTTGAAATTGACAAGGCTGCCTCCCTAAACTCGCTCCGGCTGGAATCAATTGCGGCCTAGGTAACTCAACGCCACTAGAGCTTCAGGTGCCTCACGAGTCACAAGGTTAGGAAATTTTATTTACTTGTGTAGCCCCAACCTACAGATCCCGTCAATTTTCCTCAGCACTAGAGCTTCAGGTGCCTCACAAGTCACAAGTCACAAGGTTAGGAAATATTATTTACTTGTATGATTCTCGTGACTGTAGGAGCATTCTTGATTGTGAAATATGATCATTGCTTCAAACTCCTTATTTCCTGCATTTAACTATTCAATCCAATTATTTAATATTCTTTAATATGGTGGATCAGAATAGGATAAAGCTACGATGATTGTGTGATTGATTTTTACCTGAAGTTGTGAATGATGGCTTAGTTGTAGGAGCTTGTCTTGGTTAATTCAATTAGTCAACATAACTGAAAGAAATTTAAAGGAGGCCAATCAAATTCTGTCATGGTATTCTAAAAACCAACTTGCAGCTTGGTATTGTAAGGGAAAGGAGAGTACGCATTTGCTACTTTTGCTACTGGTCTTGTTTGCTTTTATAGTAAGTTCTAACTTTATTATGTAGTTACTTATTTTTTGGGTTTCAAGCGAATCGTTGTTTTCAAATGTGTTTTCGAGAGCGGTTTTTTGTAGGACGCGCTACACGGTACCTCTTATCATTCTGCCACCATCCAGCACTATGACTGCGACGGCTACAGTTCTACACAAATAAAAAACACACTCTCTCTGATGGATGACTTCCTGCTACTATAAAAAGGAATCTTTCCTGACAAAACGTTCTCTCTTTCCTCAGATACAAATGAAATCCACGTCCACATGCGCAAGCTGTTCTCCCTCACCTTCTTAAATAAAGCTTTCTTTCAAAAAAGAAAAACTACCTCACGCAACTTCTCCATTTCTCTCACTTCTCTTCTAAAAAAGGGCTCTCTCTGACACATGCTACCTCTCTCTTCAAATTTTCCAAAGAATTTTTTCTCTTTGAGTCTCCCACGAATACACTTTTTCTCTCTCTCAAATAAATTTTCTCAATGAATTTTTTTTCTCACTCTCACATGCTACCTCTCTCTTCAATTTTTTGCAAAGAATTTACTCTCTCTTTGTGTCTCCCGCATAGGCACTCTCTCTTCACTTTTCCACTGACAGCACCACACTTTTCTATTAGCTTCCCACTCTTTCTCTCTCTATTTCACTGTTGCAGCAGTGACCGAAGACTTGGGATGTGACATACCATGTAGCCATGCAGCGAACACATGTGACATCGCTGCATGCAGCATGTGATTGCTATTTAGATGGACAGGACAGCAGCTGCTAATGACACTGCAGCGAACTGCTGCAGCACTGTTAGAATATAATTATGTTTAAAATAGAGGTAGGAGTTAGAGATTAAATAGGTTTAAACCATCTATGTCTTGTCTTGTACTCCAAGCCTCTGCCTTCATGTATTCTATATATACCTCATACAAGGATCAGATCAATACAACGATACACAAGAACAATATTTATCCATCCTATAGTTTTTCACATGGTATTAGAGCGGTTTGTCCACGACACCGATCGATCAAAAGATTTGATCGGTTCTTTAGATTAGTTTAGATACAAATTTCGGAACTCTTGTTAGATCAAAATTTTCTATTAGCCACCAAATATATCCCTCGACCCACAAAATCCGGTGAAAATCAGTGCAAAAATCGCAGAGCTATCGAGAACTCCATCGACCCTCGTTGGATCCGGCTGCCGTCAGCGGCAGCAACGACGGCAAAAGAGCAATGGCAGCGCGCGGTGCATGTGGCGGACACACTGTGATCAGCGAGCAAGCCTGGGCGCTGGCAGTTCAGGAGGAGCCGCATGCATAGCCGGGCGCTGGAGCAGCCGGCCGATGCAATCGCTCGGCGGCCATGGGCCAGGCAGCCTGGTGGAGCGGCGTCACGCGCCCACGCGGCCAAGCCCTCGACACCAATCGCGCCATCACCATCAACTTCGATAAGCTAAGAGATCCAGGCGCCGATCCGATCTACTTTGGCTTCCTCGACTACACCCACGTGTACGCGATACCCGGCGATGCCACGGCATCCACGGCAACAGCTGCACGAAGCTACGGCCAATTCGGGTGAAGCGATGCGAATGACGGTGACGAAGCTACGGCGATCTCAACCACGGAGCCGATTCGGGTCATGGAGGCAGCCAACAGCTGACGCCGCCGTCGGGGCCCCCTGAGACCTGATCTGTTCCGGCAGCCCCTACATCACCCAGTCATGCATCGGCTGGCGCAAACTTCGTCGACCCGATGACCCGCATGATCAGCAGCAGCAACTTCGTGCATGCGCGCCGTCAAGCATCAGCCGCTCCTGCCGTCCTGCGGCACATCTACTCAGACACCAAAGGGTGCAAGTTATGGACATGCATATTTCTAGCCATGCACTCCCGTACGCAACACATTGGTCCAGCCAGTGGCATATGCAAGCTTCAGCGACGATACACATTTTGTGCGCCGTGAGTTGTGCACTGACGGCAGGCAGGGCGACGAGGTATCAGCGACCCGTGCACATCATCTGGTCCGGGCTCGCGCATCTGCGCCAAGCCACCGGCAAGCATCTATATCGCCGATCTGTACTGCACGGCTACACCGACGCTTCTGCATCAAGCCGAACGACATCCAGCTGTACGACTACGCCATGCTACAAGCCAACATACTTCTATGGTGTGACACGGCATTGACACTTGGTCGCCACGAGGAACGCTTTCAAGCGACTCATCATTGTTGACACGCCACTGCAACGCCATCACAGGCACTTCATCGTCAAGGTCTTCATCAACGTGGTATTCACCAATATCTTCATCAACACACCACCGCTGCCGCCTCGTCCACAAGATGGACACCTAGCGTCCTCTGACAGACTTTTCTGCAAGACGTGACCTCGACGACGGCAATGACCGCGTCACGACGACGGCATCGACCGCGTCATCCACGACGGCACGACTGCATCGACACGGTGTCACTACAGTGATGACCCTACACAGCCACACGGTTCTGGCAAAACCGATGTGTGCTCGATGGGCTTCCTCCGGTCTTGGCAAAACCAGTGGACTCATCGCCGACGACACCCTCTGACATCTGCAAGGTGCATCGTCAACGTCTGCAGCTCCGTCATAGCGCATTTTTTCTTCATCATCCACGACGACTACACCATCGATCATGGCTAACTCGACCACGGCTATATCGCAATGATCGGCTTGTTGGAAATATGCCCTAGAGGCAATAATAAAAGGATTATTATTATATTTCCTTGTTCATGATAATTGTCTTTTATTCATGCTATAATTGTACTATACGGAAATCGTAATACACGTGTGAATACATAGACCACAACATGTCCATAGTGAGCCTCTAGTTGACTAGCTCGTTGATCAACAGATAATCATGGTTTCCTGACTATGGACATTGGATGTCATTGATAACGAGATCACATAATTGGGAGAATGATGTGATGGACAAGACCCAATCCTAAGCATAGCACAAGATCGTGTAGTTCGTTTGCTAGAGCTTTTCCAATGTCAAGTATCTTTTCCTTAGACCATGAGATCGTGTAACTCCCAGACACCGTAGGAGTGCTTTGGGTGTACCAAACATCACAAGTAACTGGGTGACTATAAAGGTATACTACGGGTATCTCCGAAAGTGTCTGTTGGGTTGACACGGATCGAGACTGGGATTTGTCACTCCGTATGACGGAGAGGTATCTCTGGGCCTACTCGGTAATGCATCATCATAATGAGCTCAAAGTGACCAAGTGTCTGGTCACGGGATCATGCATTATGGTACGAGTAAAGTGACTTGCCGGTAACGAGATTGAACAAGGTATTGGGATACCGACGATCGAATCTCGGGCAAGTAACATACCGATTGACAAAGGGAATTGTATACGGGGTTGTTCATCCGATGAGAACATCGAGGAGCATGTGGGAGCCAACATGGGTATCCAGATCCCGTTGTTGGTTATTGGCCGGAGAGCCGTCTCGGTCATGTCTACGTGTCTCCCGAACCCGTAGGGTCTACACACTTAAGGTTCGGTGACGCTAGGGTTGTAGAGATAATAGTATGCAGCAAACCGAAAGTTGTTCGGAGTCCTAGATGAGATCCCGGACGTCACGAGGAGTTCCGGAATGGTCCGGAGGTAAAGAATTATATATGGGAAGTTGAGTTTCGGCCATCGGGAAAGTTTCGGGGGTCATCGGTATTGTATCGGGACCACCGGAAGGGTCCCGGGGGTCCACCGGGTGGGGCCACCTATCCCGGAGGGTCCCATGGGCTGAAGTGGGAGGGGAACTAGCCCCTGGTGGGCTGGTGCGCCCCCCTTGCCCCCCCCCCCCTGCGCCTAGGGTTGGGAACCCTAGGGGAGGGGGCGCCTCCACTTGCCTTGGGAGGCAAGGCACCCCCCTTGGCCGCCGCCCCCCCTAGGAGATCCCATCTCCTAGGGCCGGCGCCCTCCTGGGGACCCTAGATATAGAGGGGGGGAGGGAGGGCAGCCACACCCTTGCACTTGGCACCTCCCTTCCCCCTTGCTACACCTCTCCCTCCCGCAGACGCTTGGCGAAGCCCTGCCGGGATCTCTGCTACATCCACCACCACGCCGTCGTGCTGCTGGATCTTCATCAACCTCTCCTTCCCCCTTGCTGGATCAAGAAGGAGGAGACGTCTCGCTGACCGTACGTGTGTTGAACGCGGAGGTGCCGTCTGTTCGGCGCTAGGATCTCCGGTGATTTGGATCACGACGAGTACGACTCCCTCAACCTCGTTCTCTTGAACGCTTCCGCTCGCGATCTACAAGGGTATGTAGATGCACTCCTCTCTCTCATTGCTAGATGAACTCATAGATTGATCTTGGTGAACGTAGGAAATTTTTTATTTTATGCAACGTTCCCCAATAGTGGTATCAGAGCCAGGTTTATGCGCAGTTCTCTTTGCACGAGCAGAACACAAATCTGTTGTGGGCGTAGTGTTGGAGAACGTTGCAGAAAATTAAAATTTTTCCTACGGTTTCACCAAGATCCAACTATAAGTTCATCTAATCAACGAGTCAAGGGAGTGAGTTTGCATCTACATACCACTTGTAGATCGCGTGCGGAAGCGTTCGAGGGAACGATGATGATGGAGTCGTACTCGACGTGATTCAGATCACCAATGACCAAGTGCCGAACGGACAGCACCTCCGCGTTCAACACACGTACGGAACGAACGACGTCTCCTCCTTCTTGATCCAGCAAGGGGGAAGGAGAGGTTGAGGAAGACAGCTCCAACGGCAGCACGACGGCGTGGTGTTGGTGGAGAAGCAGCACTCCGGCAGGGCTTCGCCAAGCTCGTGACGGAGGAGGAGAGGTGTTGGGGAGGGAAGGGGCTGCTCCTTGGGTTGTGTCTCGCAACCCTCCCCTCACCCCTCTATTTATAGGGGAAGGGGCAAGGAGGGCCGGCCCCTCTAGATGGGATCTAGAGGGGGGCGGTGGCCAGGGAGGGGGGACTTGCCCCCCAAGCAAAGGGGGCGCCCCCTCTAGGGTTCCCCCCCAACCCTAGCCGCATGGGCCCAAGGGGGAGGGGGCGCGCCCAGCCCTCCAGGGGCTGGTTCCCTGCCCCACGCGGCCCATGTGGCCCACCAAGAGGGGTGGCCCCTCCCGGTGGACCCCCGGAACCCCTCCGGTGGCCCCGGTACAATACCGATATGGCCCCAAAACTTTCCGGTGTCCGCATGACAACTTCCTATATATAAATCTTTACCTCCGGACCATTCCGGAACTCCTCGTGACGTCCTGGATCTCATCTGGGACTCCGAACAACATTCGGTAATCACATACAAGTCTTCCTAATAACCCTAGCGTCACCGAACCTTAAGTGTGTAGACCCTATGGGTTCGGGAGACACGCAGACATGACCGAGACGGCTCTCCGGTAAATAACCAACAGCGGGATCTGGATACCCATGTTGGCTCCCACATGCTCCTTGATGATGTCATCGGATGAACCACGATGTCGAGGATTCAATCAACCCCGTATGCAATTCCCTTTGTCAGACGGTATGTTACTTGCCCGAGACTCGATCATCGGTATCCCAATACCTCGTTCAGTCTCGTTACCGGCAAGTCACTTTACTCGTACCGCAATGCATGATCCCGTGACCAAACACTTGGTCACTTTGAGCTCATTATGATGATGCATTACCGAGTGGGCCCAGAGATACCTCTCCGTCATACGGAGTGACAAATCCCAGTCTCGATCCGTGTCAACCCAACAGACACTTTCGGAGATATCTGTAGTGCACCTTTATAGTCACCCAGTTACGTTGTGACGTTTGGTACACCCAAAGCACTCCTACGGTATCCGGGAGTTACACGATCTCATGGTCTAAGGAAGAGATACTTGACATTGGAAAAGCTCTAGCAAAACGAACTACACGATCTTGTGCTATGCTTAGGATTGGGTCTTGTCCATCACATCATTCTCCTAATGATGTGATTCGTTGTCAACGACATCTAATGTCCATAGTCAGGAAACCATGACTATCTGTTGTCCAACGAGCTAGTCAACTAGAGGCTTACTAGGGACGTATTGTGGTCTATGTATTCACACGTGTATTACGATTTCCGGATAATACAATTATAGCATGAATAAAAGACAATTATCATGAACAAGGAAATATAATAATAATGCTTTTATTATTGCCTCTAGGGCATATTTCCAACAGTCTCCCACTTGCACTAGAGTCAATAATCTAGTTACATTGTGATGAATCGAACACCCATAGAGTTCTGGTGTTGATCATGTTTTGCTCGCGAGAGAGGTTTAGTCAACAGATCTGCGACATTCAGATCCGTGTGTACTTTGCAAATATCTATGTCTCCATCTTGAACATTTTCACGGATGGAGTTGAAACGACGCTTGATGTGCCTGGTCTTCTTGTGAAACCTAGGCTCCTTGGCAAGGGCAATAGCTCCAGTGTTGTCACAGAAGAGTTTGATCGGCCCCGACGCATTGGGTATGACTCCTAGGTCGGTGATGAACTCCTTCACCCAAATTGCTTCATGCGCTGCCTCCGAGGCTGCCATGTACTCCGCTTCACATGTAGATCCCGCCACGACGCTCTGCTTGCAGCTGCACCAACTTACTGCTCCACCATTCAACATATACACGTATCCGGTTTGTGACTTAGAGTCATCCAGATCTGTGTCGAAGCTAGCATCGACATAACCCTTTACGACGAGCTCTTCGTCACCTCCATAAACGAGAAATATGTCCTTTGTCCCTTTTAGGTACTTCAGGATATTCTTGACCGTTGTCCAGTGTTCCTTGCCGGGATTACTTTGGTACCTTCCTACCAAACTTATGGCAAGGTTTACATCAGGTCTGGTACACAGCATGGCATACATAATAGATCCTATGGCTGAGGCATAGGGAATGACGCTCATCTCTTCTTTATCTTTTGCCGTGGTCGGGCATTGAGCCGAGCTCAATCTCACACCTTGCAATACAGGCAAGAACCCCTTCTTGGACTGATCCATTTTGAACTTCTTCAAAATCTTATCAAGGTATGTGCTTTGTGAAAGACCTATGAGGCGTCTCGATCTATCTCTATAGATCTTGATGCCTAATATATAAGCAGCTTCTCCAAGGTCCTTCATTGAAAAACACTTATTCAAGTAGGCCTTAATGCTGTCCAAAAGTTCTATATCATTTCCCATCAAAAGTATGTCATCTACATATAATATTAGAAATGCTACAGAGCTCCCACTCACTTTCTTGTAAACGCAGGCTTCTCCATAAGTCTGCATAAATCCAAACGCTTTGATCATCTCATCAAAGCGAATGTTCCAACTCCGAGATGCTTGCACCAGCCCATAAATGGATCGCTGGAGCTTGCATACTTTGTTAGCATTCTTAGGATCGACAAAACCCTCCGGCTGCATCATATACAGTTCTTCCTTAAGATGCCCGTTAAGGAATGCCGTTTTGACGTCCATCTGGCATATCTCATAATCATAGTATGCGGCTATTGCTAACATGATTCGGACGGACTTCAGCTTCGCTACGAGAGAGAATGTCTCGTCGTAGTCAATCCCTTGAACTTGTCGATAACCCTTAGCGACAAGTCGAGCTTTATAGACGGTAATATTACCATCCGCGTCCGTCTTCTTCTTAAAGATCCATTTGTTTTCTATCGCTCGCCGATCATCGGGCAAGTCAGTCAAAGTCCATACTTTGTTTTCATACATGGACTCTATCTCGGGTTTCATGGCTTCTAGCCATTTGTTGGAATCTGGGCCCGCCATTGCTTCTTCATAGTTCAAAGGTTCACCGTTGTCCAACAACATGATTTCTAGGACAGGGTTGCCGTACCACTCTGGTGCGGAACGTGTCCTTGTGGACCTACGAAGTTCAGTAGCAACTTGATCCGAAGTACCTTGATCATCATCATTATTTTCCTCTTCAGTTGGTGTAAGCATCACAGGAACATTTTCCTGAGCTGCACTACTATCCCATTCAAGAGGGAGTACTTCATCGAGTTCTACTTTCCTCCCACTTACTTCTTTCGAGAGAAACTCTTTTTCCAGAAAGGATCCGTTCTTGGCAACAAAGATCTTGCCCTCGGATCTTAAGTAGAAGGTATACCCAATGGTTTCTTTAGGGTATCCTATGAAGACGCATTTTTCTGACTTGGGTTCGAGCTTTTCAGGTTGAAGTTTCTTGACATAAGCATCGCATCCCCAAACTTTTAGAAACGACAGCTTAGGTTTCTTCCCAAACCATAATTCATACGGTGTCGTCTCAACGGATTTAGACGGTGCCCTATTTAAAGTGAATGTAGATGTCTCTAGAGCGTATCCCCAAAATGATAGCGGTAAATCGGTAAGAGACATCATAGATCGCACCATATCTAATAGAGTGTGATTACGACATTCGGACACACCATTACGCTGAGGTGTTCCAGGCGGCGTGAGTTGTGAAACGATTCCACACTTTCTTAAGTGTGTACCAAATTTGTGACTTAAATATTCTCCTCCACGATTCGATCATAAGAATTTTATCTTTCGGTCACGTTGATTCTCCACTTCATTCTGAAATTCCTTGAACTTTTCAAAGGTCTCAGACTTGTGTTTCATCAAGTAGACATACCCATATCTACTCAAGTCATCAGTGAGAGTGAGAACATAATGATATCCTCCGCGAGCCTCAACGCTCATTGGACCGCACACATCGGTATGTATGATTTCCAACAAGTTGGTTGCTCGCTCCATTGTTCCGGAGAACGGGGTCTTGGTCATTTTGCCCATGAGGCATGGTTCGCATGTGTCAAAAGATTCATAATCGAGAGACTCTAAAAGTCCATCAGCATGGAGCTTCTTCATGCGCTTGACACCAATGTGACCAAGGCAGCAGTGCCACAAGTATGTGGGACTATCGTTATCAACTTTACATCTTTTGGTATTCACGCTATGAATATGTGTAACATTACGTTCGAGATTCATTAAGAATAAACCATTGACCATCGGGGCATGACCACAAAACATATCTCTCATATAAATAGAACAACCATTATTCTCGGATTTAAATGAGTAGCCATCTCGTATTAAACGAGATCCAGATACAATGGTCATGCTCAAACTTGGCACTAAATAACAATTATTGAGGTTTAAAACTAATCCCGTAGGTAAATGTAGAGGTAGCGTGCCGACGGCGATCACATCGACCTTGGAACCATTCCCGACGCGCATCGTCACCTCGTCCTTCGCCAGTCTCCGCTTATTCCGCAGCTCCTGCTGTGAGTTACAAATGTGAGCAACGGCACCGGTATCAAATACCCAGGAGTTACTACGAGTACTGGTAAGGTACACATCAATTACATGTATATCAAATATACCTTTAGTGTTGCCGGCCTTCTTGTCCGCTAAGTATTTGGGGCAGTTCCGCTTCCAGTGACCCTTCCCCTTGCAATAAAAGCACTCAGTTTCAGGCTTGGGTCCATTCTTTGACTTCTTCCCGGCAACTGGCTTACCGGGCGCGGCAACATCTTTGCCGTCCTTCTTGAAGTTCTTCTTACCCTTGCCCTTCTTGAACTTAGTGGTCTTATTGACCATCAACACTTGATGTTCTTTCTTGATTTCAACCTCTGCTGACTTCAGCATTGAAAATACTTCAGGAATGGTCTTCACCATCCCCTGCATATTGTAGTTCATCACAAAGCTCTTGTAGCTTGGTGGGAGCGACTGAAGGATTCTGTCAATGACCGCCTCATCCGGGAGGTTAATGTCCAGCTGGGACAGGCGGTTGTGCAACCCAGACATTTTGAGTATATGCTCACTGACAGAACTATTTTCCTCCATCTTACAACTATAGAACTTGTCGGAGACTTCATATCTCTCGACCCGGGCATGAGCTTGGAAAACTAGTTTCAGCTCCTCGAACATCTCATATGCTCCGTGTTGCTCAAAACGCTTTTGGAGCCCCGGTTCTAAGCTGTAAAGCATGCTGCACTTAACGAGGGAGTAATCATCAGCATGAGACTGCCAAGCATTCATAATGTCTTGGATCTCTGGGACGGGAGCGTCACCTAGCGGTCCTTCTAGGACATATTGTTTCCTGGCAGCTATGAGGATGATCCTCAGGTTCCGGACCCAGTCCGTATAGTTGCTGCCATCATCTTTCAGCTTGGTTTTCTCTAGGAACGCGTTGAAGTTCATGTTGACATGAGCGGCGGCCATTTGATCTACAAGACATATTTGCGAAGATTTTAGACTAAGTTCATGATAATTAAGTTCATCTTATCAAATTATTATAATGAACTCCCACTCAGATTAGACATCCCTCTAGTCATCTAAGTGTTACATGATCCGAGTCGACTAGGCCGTGTCCGATCATCACGTGAGATGGACTAGTCATCGTCGGTGAACATCTCCATGTTGATCGTATCTTCCATACGACTCGTGTTCGACCTTTCGGTCTCTGTGTTCCGAGGCCATGTCTGTACATGCTAGGATCGTCAAGTTAACCCTAAGTGTTTTGCATGTGTAAATCTGTCTTACACCCGTTGTATGTGAACGTAAGGATCTATCACACCCGATCATCACGTGGTGCTTCGAAACGACGAACTTTAGCAACGGTGCACAGTTAGGGGAGAACACTTCTTGAAATTGTTGCAAGGGATCATCTTATTTACTACCGTCGTTCTAAGTAAACAAGATGCATAAAACATAATAAACATCACATGCAATTATATAGTAGTGACATGATATGGCCAATATCATATAGCTCCTTCGATCTCCATCTTCGGGGCTCCATGATCATCTTCGTCACCGGCATGACACCATGATCTCCATCATCATGATCTCCATCATTGTGTCTTCATGAAGTTGTCACGCCAACGACTACTTCTACTTCTATGGCTAACGCGTTTAGCAATAAAGTAAAGTAATTTACATGGCGTTCTTCAATGACACGCAGGTCATACAAAAAATAAAGACAACTCCTATGGCTCCTGCCGGTTGTCATACTCATCGACATGCAAGTCGTGATTCCTATTACAAGAACATGATCTCATACATCACAATATATCATTCATCATTCATCACAACTTCTGGCCATATCACATCACATGACAATTGCTGCAAAAACAAGTTAGACGTCCTCTAATTGTTGTTTGCATCTTTTACGTGACTGCAATTGGGTTCTAGCAAGAACATTTTCTTACCTACGAATAACCACAACGTGATTTTGACAACTTCTATTTACCCTTCATAAGGACCCTTTTCATCGAATCCGCTCCAACTAAAGTGGGAGAGACAGACACCCGCCAGCCACCTTATGCAACTAGTGCATGTCGGTCGGTGGAACCGGTCTCACGTAAGCGTACGTGTAAGGTTGGTCCGGGCCGCTTCATCCCACAATACCACTGAAGCAAGATAAGACTAGTAGCGGCAAGCAAGTTGACAAGATCTACGCCCACAACAAAATTGTGTTCTACTCGTGCAATAGAGAACTGCGCATAGACCTAGCTCATGATGCCACTGTTGGAGAACGTTGCAGAAAATTAAAATTTTTCCTACGGTTTCACCAAGATCCATCTATGAGTTCATCTAAGCAACGAGTCAAGGGAGTGAGTTTGCATCTACATACCACTTGTAGATCGCGTGCGGAAGCATTCGAGGGAACGGTGATGATGGAGTCGTACTCGACGTGATTCAGATCACCGATGACCAAGTGCCGAACGGACAGCACCTCCGCGTTCAACACACGTACGGAACGGACGACGTCTCCTCCTTCTTGATCCAGAAAGGGGGAAGGAGAGGTTGAGGAAGACAGCTCCAACGGCAGCACGACGGCGTGGTGTTGGTGGAGAAGCAGCACTCCGGCAGGGCTTCGCCAAGCTCGTGACGGAGGAGGAGAGGTGTTGGGGAGGGGAGGGGCTGCGCCTTGGGTTGTGTCTCGCAGCCCTCCCCTCACCCCTATATTTATAGGGGAAGGGGCAAGGGGGGCCGTCCCCTCTAGATGGGATCTAGAGGGGGGGCGGCGGCCAGGGAGGGGGGACTTGCCCCCCAAGCAAAGGGGGCGCCCCCTCTAGGGTTCCCCCCCCCCCAACCCTAGCCGCATGGGCCCAAGGGGGGGCGCCCAGCCCTCCAGGGGCTGGTTCCCTGCCCCACGCGGCCTATGTGGCCCACCAAGAGGGGTGGCCCCTCCCGGTGGACCCCCGGAACCCCTCCGGTGGCCCCGGTACAATACCGATATGCCCCAGAAACTTTCCGGTGTCCGCATGACAACTTCCTATATATAAATCTTTACCTCCGGACCATTCCGGAACTCCTCCTGACATCCAGGATCTCATCCGGGATTCCGAACAACATTCGGTAATCACATACAAGTCTTCCTAATAACCCTAGCGTCACCGAACCTTAAGTGTGTAGACCCTATGGGTTCGGGAGACACGCAGACATGACCGAGACGGCTCTCCGGTCAATAACCAACAGCGAGATCTGGATACCCATGTTGGCTCCCACATGCTCCTCGATGATGTCATCGGATGAACCACGATGTCGAGGATTCAATCAACCCCGTATGCAATTCCCTTTGTCAGACGGTATGTTACTTGCCCAAGACTCGATCGTCGGTATCCCAATACCTCGATCAGTCTCGTTACCGGCAAGTCACTTTACTCGTACCGCAATGCATGATCCCGTGACCAAACACTTGGTCACTTTGAGCTCATTATGATGATGCATTACCGAGTGGGCCCAGAGATACCTCTCCGTCATACGGAGTGACAAATCCCAATCTCGATCCGTGTCAACCCAACAGACACTTTCGGAGATACCTGTAGTGCACCTTTATAGTCACCCAGTTACGTTGTGACGTTTGGTACACCCAAAGCACTCCTACGGTATCCGGGAGTTACACGATCTCATGATCTAAGGAAGAGATACTTGACATTGGAAAAGCTCTAGCAAAATGAACTACACGATCTTGTGCTATGCTTAGGATTGGGTCTTGTCCATCACATCATTCTCCTAATGATGTGATCCCGTTGTCAACGACATCTAATGTCCATAGTCAGGAAACCATGACTATCTGTTGACCAACGAGCTAGTCAACTAGAGGCTTACTAGGGACGTATTATGGTCTATGTATTCGCATGTGTATTACGATTTCCGGATAATACAATTATAGCATGAATAAAAGACAATTATCATGAACAAGGAAATATAATAATAATGCTTTTATTATTGCCTCTAGGGCATATTTCCAACACGTAGATGTTGTCAACTTTCTTGCCACTACTAGTCTTATTTTGCTTCAGCGGTATTGTGGGATGAAGCGGCCCGGACCGACCTTACACGTACGCTTATGTGAGACAGGTTCTACCGACTGACATGCACTAGTTGCATAAGGTGGCTAGAGGGTGTCTGACTCTTCCACTTTAGTTGGAGCGGATTCGATGAAAAGGGTCCTTATGAAGGATAAATAGAAGTTGACAAATCACGTTGTGGCTTTTTCGTAGGTAAGCAAACTTTCTTGCTAGAACCCTATTGCAGCCACGTAAAAGATGCAACAACAATTAGAGGACGTCTAACTTGTTTTTGCAGCAATTGCTTTGTCATGTGATATGGCCAAAAGTTGTGATGAATGATGAATGATGTATTGTGATGTATGCGATCATGTTCTTGTAATAGGAATCACGACTTGCATGTCGATGAGTATGACAACCGACAGGAGCCATAGGAGTTGTCTTAATTATTGTATGACATGCGTGTCAATGATTTAACGCCATGTAATTACTTTACTTTATTGCTAAGCCGTTAGCTATAGTAGTAGAAGTAATAGTTGGCGAGCAACTTCATGGAGACACGATGATGGAGATCATGATGATGAAGATCATGGTGTCATGCCGGTGACGAAGATGATCATGGAGCCCCGAAGATGGAGATCAAAGGAGCTATATGATATTGGCCATATCATGTCACTACTATTTGATTGCATGTGATGTTTATCATGTTTTTGCATCTTGTTTCCTTAAAACGACGGTAGTAAATAAGATGATCCCTCATAATAATTTCAAGAAAGTGTTCCCCCTAACTGTGCGCCATTGCGATAGTTCGTTGTTTCGAAGCACCACGTGATGATCGGGTGTGATAGATTCTAACGTTCACATACAACGGGTGTAAAACAGATTTACACATGCAAAACACTTAGGTTAACTTGACGAGCCTAGCATGTACAGACATGGCCTGGGAACACAGGAGACCGAAAGGTCGAACATGAGTCGTATGAAAGATACGATCAACATGGAGATGTTCACCGATGATGACTAGTCCGTCTCATGTGATGATCGGACACGGCCTAGTCGACTCGGATCATGTAACACTTGGATGACTAGAGGGATGTCTAATCTGAGTGGGAGTTCACTAAATAATTTGATTAGATGAACTTAATTATCATGAACTTAGTCTAAAATCTTTGCAAAAATGTCTTGTAGATCAAATGGCCAACGCTCATGTCAACATGAACTTCAACGCGTTCCTAGAGAAAACCAAGCTGAAAGATGACGGCAGCAACTATACGGACTGGGTCCGGAACCTGAGGATCATCCTCATAGCTGCCAAGAAAGCATATGTCCTAGAAGGACCACTAGGTGAAGCACCCATCCCAGAGAACCAAGACGTTATGAATGCTTGGCAGTCACGTGCTGATGATTACTCCCTTATTCAGTGCGGCATGCTTTACAGCTTAGAACCGGGGCTCCAAAAGCGTTTTGAGCAACACGGAGCATATGAGATGTTCGAGGAGCTGAAAATGGTTTTCCAAGCTCATGCCCAGGTCGAGAGATATGAAGTCTCCGACAAGTTCTATAGTTGTAAGATGGAGGAAAATAGTTTTGTCAGTGAGCACATACTCAAAATGTCTGGGTTGCACAACCGCTTGTCCCAGTTGGACATTAACCTCCCGGACGAAGCGGTCATTGATAGAATCCTTCAGTCGCTCCTACCGAGCTACAAGAGCTTTGTGATGAACTACAATATGCAGGGGATGGTGAAAACTATTCCTGAAGTATTTTCAATGCTGAAGTCAGCAGAGGTAGAAATCAAAAAGGAACATCAAGTGTTGATGGTCAATAAAACCACTAAGTTCAAGAAAGGCAAGGGTAAGAAGAACTTCAAGAAGGACGGCAAGGATGTTGCCGTGCCCGGTAAGCCTCTTGCCGGGAAGAAGTCAAAGAATGAACCCAAGCCTGAGACTGAGTGCTTTTATTGCAAAGGGAAGGGTCACTGGAAGCGGAACTGCCCCAAATACTTAGCGGACAAGAAGGCCGGCAACACTAAAGGTATATGTGATATACATGTAATTGATGTGTAGCATACCAGTGCTCGTAGTAGCTCCTGGGTATTTGATACCGGTGCCATTGCTCATATTTGTAACACAAAGCAGGAGCTACGGAATAAGCAGAGACTGGCGAAGGACGAGGTGACGATGCGCGTCGGGAATGGTTCCAAGGTCGATGTGATCGCCGTCGGCACGCTACCTCTACATTTACCTACGGGATTAGTTTTAAACCTCAATAATTGTTATTTAGTGCCAAGTTTGAGCATGAACATTGTATCAGGATCTCGTTTAATACGGGATGGCTACTCATTTAAATCCGAGAATAATGATTGTTCTATTTATATGAGAGATATGTTTTACGTTCATGCCCCGATGGTCAATGGTTTATTCTTAATGAATCTCGAACGTAATGTTACACATATTCATAGTGTGAATACCAAAAGATGTAAAGTTGATAACGATAGTCCCACATACTTGTGGCACTGCCGCCTTGGTCACATTGGTGTCAAGCGCATGAAGAAGCTCCATGCTGATGGACTTTTAGAGTCTCTCGATTATGAATCATTTGACACATGCGAACCATGCCTCATGGGCAAAATGACCAAAACTCCGTTCTCCGGAACAATGGAGCGAGCAATCAACTTATTGGAAATCATACATACCAATGTGTGCGGTCCAATGAGTGTTGAGGCTCGCGGAGGATATCGTTATGTTCTCACTTTCACTGATGACTTGAGTAGATATGGGTATGTCTACTTGATGAAACACAAGTCTGAGACCTTTGAAAAGTTCAAGGAATTTCAGAATGAGGTAGAGAATCAACGTGACCGAAAGATAAAGTTCTTACGATCAGATCATGGAGGAGAATATTTAAGTCACGAATTTGGTATGCACTTAAGGAAATGTGGAATCGTTTCACAACTCACGCCGCCTGGAACACCTCAGCGCAACGTTGTGTCCGAACATCGTAATCGCACTCTATTGGATATGGTGCGATCTATGATGTCTCTTACCGATTTGCCGCTATCATTTTGGGGATACGCTCTAGAGACAACTACATTCACTTTAAATAGGGGATCCGTCTAAATCCGTTGAGACGACACCGTATGAATTATGGTTTGGGAAGAAACCTAAGATGTCGTTTCTAAAAGTTTGGGGATGCGATGCTTATGTCAAGAAACTTCAACCTGAAAAGCTCGAACCCAAGTCGGAAAAATGCGTCTTCATAGGATACCCTAAGGAAACCATTGGGTATACCTTCTACCTTAGATCCGAAGGCAAGATCTTTGTTGCCAAGAATGGATCCTTTCTGGAAAAAGAGTTTCTCTCGAAAGGAGTAAGTGGGAGGAAAGTAGAACTCGATGAAGTACTACCTCTTGAACTGGAAAGTAGTGCAGGTCAGGAAAATGTTCCTGTGGTGCCTACACCAACTGGAGAGGAAATTAATGATGATGATCAAGGTACTTCGGATCAAGTTTCTACTGAACTTCCTAGGTCCACAAGGACACGTTCCATGCCAGAGTGGTATGGCAACCCTGTCTTGGAAATCATGTTGTTAGACAACGGTGAACCTTCGAACTATGAAGAAGCGATGGCGGGCCCAGATTCCAACAAATGGCTTGAAGCCATGCAATCCGAGATAGAATCCATGTATGAAAACAAAGTATGGATTTTGAATGACTTGCCCGATGATCAGCGAGTGATAGAAAACAAATGGATCTTTAAGAAGAAGACGGACGCGGATAGTAATGTTACCATCTATAAAGCTTGATGTGTCGCTAAGGGTTGTCGGCAAGTTCAAGGGGTTGACTACGATGAGACTTTCTCTCCCGTAGCGAAGCTGAAGTCCGTCCGAATCATGTTAGCAATAGCCGCATACTATAATTATGAGATATGGCAGATGGACGTCAAAACGGCATTCCTTAACGGCTATCTTAAGGAAGAACTGTATATGATGCAGCCGGAAGGTTTTGTCGACCCTAAGAATGCTAACAACGTATGCAAGCTCCAGCGATCCATTTATGGGCTGGTGCAAGCATCTCGGAGTTGGAACATTCGCTTTGATGAGATGATCAAAGTGTTTGGGTTTATCCAGACTTATGGAGAAGCCTGCGTTTACAAGAAAGTGAGTGGGAGCTCTGTAGCATTTCTCATATTATATGTAGATGACATACTTCTGATGGGAAATGAGATAGAACTTTTGGACATCATTAAGGCCTACTTGAATAAGTGTTTTTCAATGAAGGTCCTTGGAGAAGCTGCTTACATATTAGGCATCAAGATCTATAGGGATAGATCGAGACGCCTCATAGGTCTTTCACAAAGCACATACCTTGATAAGATATTGAAGAAGTTCAATATGGATCAGTCCAAGAAAGGGTTCTTGCCTGTATTGCAAGGTGTGAGATTGAGCTCGGCTCAATGCCCGACCACGGCAGAAGATAAAGAAGAGATGAGTGTCATCCCCTATGCCTCAGCAATAGGATCTATTATGTATGCCATGCTGAGTACCAGACCTGATGTAAACCTTGCCGTAAGTTTGGTAGGAAGGTACCAAACTAATCCCGGCAAGGAACACTGGACAACGGTCAAGAATATCCTGAAGTAACTGAAAAGGACAAAGGACATGTTTCTCGTCTATGGAGGTGACGAAGAGCTCATCGTAAAGGGTTACGTCGACGCTAGCTTCGACACAGATCTGGATGACTCTAAGTCACAAACCGGATACGTGTATATGTTGAATCGTGGAGTAGTAAGCTGGTGCAGTTGCAAGCAGAGCGTCATGGCGGGATCTACATGTGAAGCGGAGTACATGGCAGCCTCGAAGGCAGCGCATGAAGCAATATGGATGAAGGAGTTCATCACCGACCTAGGAGTCATACCCAATGCGTCGGGGCCGATCACTCTCTTTTGTGACAACACTGGAGCTATTGCCCTTGCCAAGGAGCCCAGGTTTCACAAGAAGACCAGGCACATCAAGCGTCGTTTCAGCTCCATCCGTGAAAATGTTCAATATGGAGACATAGATATTTGCAAAGTACATACGGATCTGAATGTCGCAGATCCGTTGACTAAACCTCTTCCGCGAGCAAAACATGATCAACACCAGAACTCTATGGGTGTTCGATTCATCACAATGTAACTAGATTATTGACTCTAGTGCAAGTGGGAGACTGTTGGAAATATGCCCTAGAGGCAATAATAAAAGGATTATTATTATATTTCCTTGTTCATGATAATTGTCTTTTATTCATGCTATAATTGTATTATCCGGAAATCGTAATACACGTGTGAATACATAGATCACAACATGTCCCTAGTGAGCCTCTAGTTGACTAGCTCGTTGATTAACAAATAGTCATGGTTTCCTGACTATGGACATTGGATGTCATTGATAACGAGATCACATCATTGGGAGAATGATCTGATGGACAAGACCCAATCCTAAGCATAGCACAAGATCATGTAGTTCATTTGCTAGAGCTTTTCCAATGTCAAGTATCTTTTCCTTAGACCATGAGATCATGTAACTCCCGGACACCGTAGGAGTGCTTTGGGTGTACCAAATGTCACAACGTAACTGGGTGACTATAAAGGTATACTACGGGTATCTCCGAAAGTGTCTGTTGGGTTGACACGGATCGAGACTGGGATTTGTCACTCCGTATGACGGAGAGGTATCCCTGGGCCCACTCGGTAATGCATCATCATAATGAGCTCAAAGTGACCAAGTGTCTGGTCACAGGATCATGCATTACGGTACGAGTAAAGTGACTTGCCGGTAATGAGATTGAACGAGGTATTGGGATACCGACGATCGAATCTCGGGCAAGTAACATACCAATTGACAAAGGGAATTGTATACGGGGTTGTTCATCCGATGAGATCATCGAGGAGCATGTGGGAGCCAACATGGGTATCCAGATCCCGCTGTTGGTTATTGGCCGGAGAGCCGTCTCGGTCATGTCTACGTGTCTCCCGAACCCGTAGGGTCTACACACTTAAGGTTCGGTGACGCTAGGGTTGTAGAGATATTAGTATGCAGCAAACCGAAAGTTGTTCGGAGTCCCGGATGAGATCTCGGACGTCACGAGTAGTTCCGGAATGGTCCGGAGGTAAAGAATTATATATGGGAAGTCGAGTTTCGGCCATCGGAAAAGTTTCGGGGGTCACCGGTATTGTACCGGGACCATCGGAAGGGTCCCGGGGGTCCACCGGGTGGGGCCACCTATCCCGGAGGGCCGCATGGGCTGAAGTGGGAGGGAAACCAGCCCCTGGTGGGCTGGTGCGCCCCCCCCTGCGCCTAGGGTTGGGAACCCTAGGGGAGGGGGCGCCTCCACTTGCCTTGGGGGGCAAGGCACCCCCCTTGGCCGCCGCCCCCCTAGGAGATCCCATCTCCTAGGGCCGGCGCCCCCCTGGGAACCCTATATATAGAGGGGGGAGGGAGGGCAGCCACACCCTTGCACTTGGCGCCTCCCTTCCCCCTTGCTACACCTCTCCCTCCCGCAGACGCTTGGCGAAGCCATGCCGGGTTCTCTGTTGCATCCACCATCACGCCGTCGTGCTGCTGGATCTTCATCAACCTCTCCTTCCCCCTTGCTGGATCAAGGAGGATATGTCTTGCTGACCGTACGTGTGTTGAACGCGGAGGTGCCGTCCGTTCGGCGCTAGGATCTCTGGTGATTTGGATCACGACGAGTACGACTCCCTCAACCTCGTTCTCTTGAACGCTTCCGCTCGCGATCTACAAGGGTATGTAAATGCACTCCTCTCTCTTGTTGCTAGATGAACTCATAGATTGATCTTGGTGAACGTAGGAAAATTTTATTTTATGCAATGTTCCCCAACACGGCTACCTCGACATCGACATTCATGGCTACGTCTACATCAAGTCATCGACGACAACTCTGGTCAACAGTGTCCACGTCGTCACTAGCGTCCACGCCACTCCCGCTGTGACTGCGGGAGGGAAGAGAGTACAGACAAGGAAGGCACCAGAAGGGACGCAGTCACCGCCCTAGGTGTCGATCCATCAGAGACGCAGTTGATGATGGCGCAGTGGAGAAGACGATGAAAGCGCAAGACTACAAATTCAGTCGCAATCGTCCGCTTCACTCCCGCTACGACTGAGAGGGAATGTTAGAATATAATTGTGTTTAAGATAGAGGTAGGAGTTAGAGATTAAATAGGTTTAAACCATCTATGTCTTGTCTTGTACTCCAAGCTTCTACCCCTTATGTATTTTATATATACCCCATACAAGGGTCAGATCAATACAACGATACACAAGAACAATATTTATCCATCCTATAGTTTTCTACAAGCACGGCTCGTGATGCTCCTTTCTAGCACAAATCCCGAAGCATACCAACGGTCCAGATAAGAGGCACCATGTAGCTCAAGCTAGGAAGAAACTTTGTGTTTTCAAATTCAGTGCCAATTATATTTTCATGCGAGGCCCATCTGAAGTGCTTACCTCATAGAACAAGCCTCCGAGGCAGAGTCCAAGTTCTATCATCAAAATTTTAGTCGACTAGGTAAATCCTGCTAGTTACGTGTGTCGTGCCGGCGGCAGCATGCCGGCGGCGGCGAGCCGCCACCATTCCCATTTCATCTTCGCTCTGGAAGGTAATTGAAGGAGGGCCCTAATGGGAACGACGCTTGGCACCCCCACCTTCATGACTGCTCCAGATCCATTCAAGGTGGTCATCACTATCAAATTGTCCAGCAAGCTCATTACCGTCCTCCTCTGCCTAAAATGCACAGTTGTAGAAACAACATCTATTCCGCATCAAAAGAATAATTTCCCATGTGTAAAATGAGATTTATATATCAGAAGTTTTTGTCAAATATGTTGACATTTTGGCGGATCTCTTCCATTCTGCACTGCTGCTGGAAGTGATGAGGGAATTTGTGCATACAGTTGTGGTCATTAGTAAATATATCATTCGAGTTGAAAGGTTGGAGCATGTGCATTAACATTTTCAAGTGGATACTTTGGTACTTGATTTTCTAATCATTTGAAATCTGAATATCACGTTGCATTGTGATATTTCTAATTGAAATTTTTCACTATGAATTATGCATATTTTGGTGGAATTTCTAACACTGTTGTTCTTTCAAGCATATAATGTTCTTTAGAAATTTAATAGTTCGTACTGGAATCCTTTTGAATGTACAGTTTTATTATGTTTTCAAAAATTTAAGCATATAATATATGAACATGTTATTTTGCAATACCATGCTTTGTATCTAGTTTTAGAACACCACCGCCCTTGAAGGCTAAAAGCTCTAAGTCTGCGTTTGTGTTTGGTCTAGATTGTCTGCTGCACACCCAGGTGATTACGTCTCGTATATCTCTTATGAAATAGAAAGTATCTGATCACCAAATCCATATAGATCATAGTGAGTCATTTCTCAGAAATACTACTCCGGTATGCGACACAATTTGGTAGTACTATGTACACTGACTCACTGACCCGTAGGGTTTTCTTTATTTCTTAGTAGTACATGTGTGCAATAATAAATAAAATGTGGTCATCTCCCACTAGTAGAAAAGGGGGCAATGGTCCAGGCCAGGTCAACCCATTAGTCCCGGTTCAATCCAGAACCGGGACCAATGGGGGCATTGGACCCGGTTCGTGAGCCTCGGGGGCCGGCCGGGCCACGTGGGCCATTGGTCCCGGTTTGTCTGGACCTTTTGGTCCCGGTTGGTGGGATGAACCGGGACCAATGTGCCTCGCTCTTGGCCCACCACAATTGGTCCCGGTTCGTGGCCTGAACCGGGACCAAAGGCTGCCCTTTAGTCCCGGTTCTTTCCATGAACCGGGACCAATTAATTGCCTATATATACCCCTCACCCGCGAGCAGAGCACTCCCACTGCTCTGTTTTTCGTGGCCAGCGAGCGGAGAGCTTTGTGGTGCTCTAGCTCACCTCCTATGCACACGAGGTGTTCGATGGAATGCCCGAGCCACACTACTTAAGCTTTCTCCTCTCCAAGCTCCATTTTCCTCAATATTTGTCTAGGTTTAGCGGTCCGTCACGTCTCGTCCCCGTCTTCACCGCCGTCGATCGCCCGCGCCGATCTCATCGCCGGCACCACCGTGGTGAGCCTCTTGTTCTTATCTTCTTTCTGAAAGGAAAAAAATTCTTAATTGTATGTTTATATAGATACTTGTATAATTTTCTTACTTTTATTATTGCATCTTATATAGTGCGATGGTTTTGGTATCCGCCCCCGTCGGCCCTCGTCCTGTCTATGATTCGGATGTGATATATATTATCTTTTCATAACTATTGGCTCATTTATTGTTTATGACAATTATGCCGACCAACGTGACATAGATTTTATTTATCTAGGAGGTTGTTGAACCGGAAATTCCAACCGACCCTATTGTCGAGAGATTAAATTTAGTTGAAGAAGAAAACAATTTCTTGAAGGAAAAAATTAGAAAATTTGAGGAGGAGAAGATGATATTGGAGTTGCATGTTGCGGATGTCGTCGATGATCACAAGATTAAGATGGATGCAATGCGCTTGAAGATTAGAAAGATTAGAAAATATGCCATTCATACCGAGGCTTGGTATCATTATGCCGTTGGATCAGTTGTTACATTGGTTGTGATTATGATCGCATTTGTTTTCGCATTGAAATGTTTTACATAGTTTCAATGTATGGTTTAATTAATTTAGATGCTCTCCAGAGCTTTATGTTGTTAGATGAGAACTATGTATGTAATTTGGTTTTAATGTGATGATGAACTTCTATTAATTTGGTCACTTAATTATCTATTCATGATGTTCTGTAATGATTTTTGACACACTTAATTATATATAATGCACGTAGATGAACCGGCAATGGATGTACGGTTCAAGACACACCTCCGAGTACATTAAGGGCGTGCATGATTTTCTCGAAGTGGCTGAGGCAAACAAGCAGAATGGTTTTATGTGTTGTCCATGCCCTATATGTGGGAATACGAAGTCTTACTCTGACCGGAAAATCATTCACACCCACCTGCTTTACAAGGGTTTCATGCCACACTATAATGTTTGGACGAGGCACGGAGAAATAGGGGTTATGATGGAAGACGACAAAGAAGAAGAGTACAATGACAACTATGTGCCCCCTGAATACGGTGATGCTACTGAACATCAAGAGGAACCAGCCGATGTGCATGATGATGCTGCAACGAGGGAAGCTGCTGAAGATCAAGAGGAACCAGACGATGTGCCCGATGATGATGATCTCCGCCGGGTCATTGTCGATGCAAGGACACAATGCGAAAGTCAAAAGGAGAAGCCAAAGTTCGATCGCATGTTAGAGGACCACAAAAAAGGGGTTGTACCCCAATTACAAAGATGGCAACACAAAGCTCGGTACCATACTGGAATTGCTGCAGCGAATGCTGTGCCTGACAAAGGATTTGAGAAGCTACTGAAAATATTGAAGAAGAAGCTTCAAAGGATAATGAATTGCCCGACAGTACATACGCAGCAAAGAAGGTCGTATGCCCTATAGGATTGAAGGTGCAGAAGATACATGCATGCCCTAATGACTGCATCCTCTACCGCGGTGCGTACAAGGATCTGAACGCATGCCCGGTATGCGGTGCATTACGGTATAAGATCAGACGAGATGACCATGGTGATGTTGACGGCGAGCCCCCCAGGAAGAGGGTTCCTGCGAAGGTGATGTGGTATGCTCCTATAATACCACAGTTGAAACGTCTGTTCAGAAATGGAGAGCATGCCAAGTTGATGCGATGGCACAAAGAGGACCGTAAGAAAGACGGGAAGTTGAGAGCACCCGTTGATGGGTCGCAGTGGAGAAAAATCGAGAGAAAGTACTGGGATGAGTTTGCAAGTGACCCAAGGAACGTATGGTTTGTTTTAAGCGCGGATGGCATTAATCCTTTCGGGGAGCAGAGTAGCAATCATAGCACCTGGCCCGTGACTCTATGCATGTATAACCTTCCTCCTTGGATGTGCATGAAGCGGAAGTTCATTATGATGCCAGTTCTCATCCAAGGCCCTAAGCAACCCGGCAACGACATTGATGTGTACCTAAGGCCATTAGTTGAAGAACTTTTACAGCTGTGGAATGGAAATGGTGTACGTACGTGGGATGAGCACAAACAGGAGGAATTTGACCTAAAGGCGTTGCTGTTCGTGACCATCAACGATTGGCCCGCTCTCAGTAACCTTTCAGGACAGACAAACAAGGGATACCACGCATGCACGCACTGTTTACTTGACACCGATAGTATATACCTGGGAAGCTGCGGGAAGAATGTGTACCTGGGCCATCGTCGATTTCTTCCGACCAACCATCAATGTCGAAAGAAAGGCAAGCATTTCAAAGGCGAGGCAGATCACCGGAAGAAGCCCGACATGCGTACCGGTGATCATGTACTTGCTATGGTCAATGATTTACACGTAGTCTTTGGAAAGGGTCCCGGTGGACTAGCTGTTCTGAGTGACGCTGGGGGACACGCACCCATGTGGAAGAAGAAATCTATATTTTGGGACCTATCCTACTGGAAAGACCTAGAGGTCCGCTCTTCGATCGACGTGATGCATGTGACGAAGAACCTTTGCGTGAACCTGCTAGGCTTCTTGGGCGTGTATGGGAAGACAAAAGATACAGCTGAGGCACGGGAGGACCTGCAACGTTTGCACGAAAAAGACGGCATGCCTCCAAAGCAGTATGAAGGTCCTGCCAACTATGCTCTTACCAAAGAAGAGAAGGAAATCTTCTTTGAATGCCTGCTTAGTATGAAGGTCCCAACTGGCTTCTCGTCGAATATAAAAGGAATGATAAATATGGCAGAGAAAAAGTTTCAGAACCTAAAGTCTCATGACTGCCATGTGATTATGACACAATTGCTTCCGGTTGCATTGAGGGGGCTTCTACCAGAAAACGTCTGATTAGCCATTGTGAAGCTATGTGCATTCCTCAATGCAATCTCTCAAAAGGTGATCGATCCAGAAATCATACCAAGGCTAAGGAGTGATGCGGTGCAATGTCTTGTCAGTTTTGAGCTGGTGTTCCCACCATCCTTCTTCAATATCGTGACGCATGTCCTAGTTCATCTAGTTGACGAGATTATCATTCTGGGCCCTGTATTTCTACACAATATGTACCCCTTTGAGAGGTTCATGGGAGTCCTAAAGAAATATGTCCGTAACCGCACTAGGCCAGAAGGAAGCATCTCCATGGGCCATCAAACAGAGGATGTCATCGGGTTTTGTGTTGACTTCATTCCTGGCCTTAAGAAGATAGGTCTCCCTAAATCGCGGTATGAGGGGAGACTGATTGGAAAAGGCACGCTTGGAAGGGACTCAATAATATGCAGGGACGGATATTCTTGGTCTCAGGCACACTACACAGTTCTACAGAACTCTACCTTGGCGACCCCGTATGTCGATGAACACAAGAACAGTCTGCGCTCCAAACACCCGGAGCAGTGCGACGACTGGATTACATCTGAACACATCAGGACTTTCAGCAGTTGGTTGGAAGCACATCTCAGAGGTGACAATACTGTTTGTGATGAGCTGTACTTGTTGTCCAGGGGATCATCTTTGACTGTATTGATTTGGAAAGGATACAAGATAAATGGGAATACATTTTACACGATTGACCAAGATAAAAAGAGCACCAACCAAAACAGCGGTGTCCGCTTTGATGAAACAACCGAGAGGGGAAAGGACACATATTATGGTTACATAGTGGACATATGGGAACTTGACTACGAACATGATTTTAAGGTCCCTTTGTTTAAGTGCAAATGGGTCAATCTGTCAGGAGGCGGGGTACAGGTAGACCCACAGTACGGAATGACAACAGTGGATCTGGAAAATCTTGGGTACACTGACAAACCGTTCGTCCTAGCCAATGATGTGGCACAGGTTATCTATGTGAAGGACATGTCTACCAGACCGAGAAAGAGAAAAGATAAGGAAGCGAATACATCATACGATGAGCCAAAGCGCCATATAGTTCTTTCAGGAAAAAGGGACATCGTGGGAGTGGAGGGCAAGACAGACATGTCTGAAGATTATGAAAAGTTTCATGAAATTCCTCCCTTTAAAGTCAAGGCTGACCCCGGCATCGTGATAAACGATGAAGATTATCCATGGTTACGGTGCAATAAGCAAATGACACAAGCGAAGAAAAAGTGAAGACTTTCTCCCGCAACTATTATGATGATACCATGCCAACTTGTAACAGACGAGTATGATACCATTGTCTGTTTTGTACATGCACATGCTATGTGGGTGAATTTATGATACCACGCCAACTTTCAACTTTTCAGAGTTCATTTGAAATGCTTTAATTTCTTATGGTTCGGCCCTCGTAATAATTTAAAATAGCAACAATACGTATTTTGTTGTAAGTAGAAACAAAATAAAATAAATAAAGCAAGAAAGAGAACAAAAAAGCAAAAAAAGTGTTTACAAATTTGAAAACTAATGGCACTAATAGAAAGTTTATAATTTTTCTAAAACTAAAAGCAAAAAAGAATTAAAAAATAAAGCAAAAAACAAAAGAAAATAAGTAATGCAGAAAACAAAACAAAAAACTGGAAAATAATTAAAAATAGTAACAATAAGTATTTTATTGTAAGTAGAAACAAAATAAAATAAATAAAGCAAGAAAGAAAACAAAAAAAAACAAAAAAAGTGTTTTCAAATTTGAAAACTAATGGCACTAACAGAAAGTTTATAATTTTCCTAAAACTAAAAGCAAAAAGAATTAAAAAATAAAGTAAAAAACAAAAGAGAATAAATAATGCAGAAAACAAAACAAAAAAACTGGAAAAAAAATAAAAATAGCAACAATAAGTAAAGAAAACAAAAAAAATGCCTCCTACTGGGCCCCCACGGCCTGAATACGACTAGAAACCCTACCATGGGCCAGGATTCAGGCCTGCAGTAGGCCCAGAAGGCCCATTAGGCAAAGCAGTAGCAAGTAGGCCTGCAAGCCTACGGTGGAGAGGAGCTCTAGAGGGGTGCGGCAGTGGGGCTTATAAACCACTGCGCGCCCCTCTCAACTAGCGAGGTGGGACTAAACTTTGGCCTCGACGTGGGCAACACAGGGGCCTTTGGTCCCGGTTGGTGGCACCAACTGGGACTAAAGGGGGGGCATGGTGCCACCAACCGGGACCAAAGGCCGCTGCTTCCCGCCCTTTTGGCTGCTGAAAAGAGGCATTTGGTCCCAGTTGGTGGCACCAACCAGGACTAAAGGGTGCATTAGTCCCGGTTGGTGCCACCAACCAGGACTAAAGGCTTTGCTATATAAGCAGCACTTAGCAGTTTCCGGCCAAATCGCCCACTTCTCCCCCGACGCCCCCTGCTCCTCCTCGTTGCCGTCGCCGCCCGACGCCCCTGCTCCACCTTGCCGTCGCTGTCGCCACCGACGCCGTCAGGCTGCTCGCCTTCGCCGTCGCCACCGCCCCCTGTGAGCACAGCCTGCTCCCGCGCCCCTCCCGTCCCGCGCCCCTGCGCGGCCACCGCGTCGCCGCCCCTGTCCTGCGCGGCCGCCGCGCGCCGCCCCTGTCCCGCGCGGCCGCCGTGCCGCCGCCCCTGCCCCGCGCGGCCGCCGTGCGCCGCCCCGCCGCCCCTGCCCTGCATTTTCCTCCATAGCAATTTCCATAGCATTTTTTTGCATTTTTTTGTGTATATGTGTTTGTATGTGTATATATGTGTACATGTTCATAGTATTTTTTTTTCATAAGTGTATTTTTTTGTTCATTGCATTTTTTTCATATATATAATGTATATATGTATGTGGTAGCTATATATATGATGAATGGATGTGGCTATATATGTATGTATGAATATAATGTTCATAGCATTTTTTTGTTTATATATGTTTTTTCATATATGTATTATTATTTTTTTAGGTTGTTAGTAGATATCGATTTTAGGTTAGTGCATTTTAGGTTAGTGTAGAGGAGAAAGTAAAATAAGGAAAAGAAAGAAACACTACTGGAAAAGAGGGAGGTGGCCTCCACCCACCCGCCCGTTTAAAAAAAACTTAACGCCCCACCTCTTTGCCGTCAGCTAGCGGACAGCAAAGAGCAAAAAAGCGGACGGCAAAGGGGGGCGGACGGCAAAGATTTAACTCATCTAACGGCGGCCGCGCCCCACCCCGCCCCTCTCTCTCTGTTTCTCTCCCTCTTCACACGCACGCCGTCGCCCCCACCACTCTCTGCCGCCCCGTCGCCCCACCACTCTCTGCCGCCCCGTCGCCCCACCACTCTCCGCCGCCCCCACCACTCTCCGCCGCCCCGTCGCCCCACCACCCCGCCGCACCACAGCCCCCCCCCCCGCCGGTGCCACCGCGGCCCCGTCGCGCCCGCCGCCCTGCCGTCTCAGCGCCACCGCGCCCCGGCCCCCACGCACCCCACCGCCCCGGCTCCGCCCCCCCCCCCCCCGCGCCCAACCACCCAGCGCCCCACCGGCCCCCCGCCCCGTCGCCCCCGCCGCCCTACTGTCTCGGCGCCGCCGCGCCACGGCCCCACGGTGCCCCGGCCCCCGCGCGCCCCACCGCCCCGGCCCTGGCCCCGTCGCCACTGCCACCCGGTGCCGCCGCCCCAGGCCGCCCCGCCCCCCTCCTCCGCTGGCCACCTCCTCCACTGGCCCTGCCCCAGGTGAGCTCTACCTCTTCTTTTTTTTTCTGTTTTTTTAGTTTCAGGTTTATGTTTAGTTTATATTTAGTTTTACTTTTAGTTTTAGTTTTAGGTTTAGTTTTAGGTTTAGTTTTAGTTTAGTTTTAGGTTTAGATTTAGTTTTTTCCTTTTTTCTGTTTTTTTAGTTTTAGGTTTATGTTTAGTTTATATTTAGTTTTAGTTTTAGATTTAGGTTTAGTTTTAGGTTTAGGTTTAGGTTTAGGAAAGAAGAAGAAGAAGAAAAGAGGAGAGGAGGAGAAGAAGAAGAGGAAAAAGGAAAGGAAGAAGAAGAAGAGGAGGAGGAGAAGAAAAAAGAAGAAGAGGAAGAAGAAGAAGAAAAAAGAGGAGAGGAGGAGGAGGAAAAGAGGAAAAGGGAAAGGAGGAAGAAGAAGAAGAAGAAAAATGAAGAAAAGGAAGAAACGGAAGAAGAGGAAGAAGAAGAAAAGGAAAAAAGAGGGGGGGAAACCCGACCCGACCCAGCACCCCGACCCCGACCCGGCACCCCGACACGACACCCCGACCCCGAGACCCCGACCCCGACCCCGACACCCCGACCCCGACCCGGACACCCCGACCCTGAGCCTGACCCGATCGACACCCCGACCGCGACACCGACACGGCACCCCGACCCCGACCCGGCACCCCGACCTGACACCCCGACCCCGAGACCGACCCCGACCCTAACACCCGTCCCCGAGCCTGACCCGACACCCCGACCCCGACCCCCAGACCCCGACCCCGACCCCGACACCCCGACCCCGACCCCGACACCCCGACCCCGAGCCTGACCCGATCGACACCCCAACCGCGACACCGACACGGCACCCCGACCCCGACCCGGCACCCCGACCTGACACCCCAACCCCGAGACCGACCCCGACACCCTGACCCCGAGCCTGACCCGAGACCCCGACCCCGAGCCTGACCTGACCCGACACCCCGACCCCGACACCCCGACCCCGACACGACACCCCGACCCCGAGACCCCGACCCCGACCCCAACACCCCGACGCCGACCCCGAGCCTGACCCGATCGACACCCCGACCGCGACACCGACACGGCACCCCGACCCCGACCCGGCACCCCGACCCCGACCCCGAGACCGACCCCGACCCCGACACCCCGACCCCGAGCCTGACCCGACACCCCGACCCCGAGCCTAACCTGACCCGACACCCCAACCCCGACAACCGACCCCCTGACCCCGACACCCCGACCCCGACACGACACCCCGACCCCCCGACCCCGAAACAGCACCCCGACCCTGACACGGCACCCCGACACTAACACGACACCCCGAACCCCCGACCCCGAAACAGCACCCGATTCGACGCATATGCTTTGCTCCGGATCCGACGCATAAATTTCGTCAGTGCCTATTAGAGTGTAGGTTGCATGGACGTAATAAAATTGACAAAGTAGATCAACTGATGAATATATACATGGTGAATTATATATATAATTGTTGTGTGTCCAGTGATGATGATGATGATTATAGTGATGATAGTGATGATGATGATTATAGTGAGCCCATCATTGATTATAGTGATGATGATGATTATGCATTTATTGATGGTACTGATCGAGATTATTAGTAGTGTCAGGTATTCAATTTTTTTATGTTGTACTTGATGATGATACACTTAAGTGATATACATATTATTATTCATGTCGGTACTTTTTTTATGTTGTACTAATTTCGTTTATTCTTTGTCATGGCAGGTGTTGAAAGATGGTGGACGTTGGTCGGGAGCGCGCCGAGGCCCCTTCTTCATCGGCACATGTTGCGAGGTCTTCCATTGCACACGCACCTCTCCGCCGAGCGTTGCTGGACAGTATGTCGACACCACCGGGCCCTTCTTCGTCGACTGCGGTACCCAGCAGGGGACGAGGTAAGAAGAAGAGAGGAGGTGGAGCACGTGGTCATGGGAGAGGAGGTAGGGTGACTCTTACGGCGCCTTCCTCGCCGCCACCCCCAGCAGTTTCACCCGAGCACGTGACTGCTAGGGTGGACTCGTCCGAGGAGGAGGCTACACGGACTCCGGTCCACGAGCCTCCGGTCCACGGGTCTTCGGCCCACGAGCCTCGAGTCGATGGGCCTTTGGCCCACGAGCCTCCGGTCGATGGGCCTTCGGCCCACGAGAGTTGGGCCCACGAGACCCCGGAGGAGCACACGTCTGGATGGGGTACCTGGTCGGGTCAGCCTGAGGAGCCGAGTGGCCATGCTGATGATGGCGGGGAGCTGAGTGGCCATGCTGATGATGACGGGGAGCCGACTAATATTGAGGAGAAGGGGGGTAACGTCTACCAGCGTGGTACTACACGGCTCCCGTCCGTGCCGGTGACCCGTGAGCAGAGGTGGTTGATTTTCCCTGATGGGGAGAGGTAAGTGCATTTAATCTTTTTGTACCTTCTGCATTCACATTTCTTCAAATAACTAATGTGTTGGCCTTGTCATGCTGCAGGGGTTGGGACCACCATGAAAGTGTCCGTCGGCCCAACTCCGTCCTTGGAGTTCTGATTTGGCAAAACTTCCCGGGGTTTGTCACGTTGCCTGGTGAGGGTCGGCTTCTAGAGGTTGGATTGAGTTGGGAGCACTACTTGGCTGCCCCGGCCCTGCCGGGTGAGATTATCGACGGTGTCTTGTGCAAGACGAGGGCAGACGTGGTGATCAGAAAGTTCTGGGTAATTTCTCCTTTACACAATTAAAAATCTTGAACTAGCTAGTTATTAATTGTACTAATCAATATTGTCTCATTTGATTGCAGACATTCTATAGGTGTGAGGAGGGATACGAGGAGGAGGCGGCAGATGTTATCGACAAGGAGTGCAAGCGCCTACTTCAGAACTTACGGCATGAGGTTCGGGTGCAGGCTGTTCGAGACTACTACGCCGGGCGTGGTATCAAGAAGCCCAAGCAGGAGTGCCGCGATAAGTTCTTGAGTAAGGAGCAGTACATGAAGGTAATTCTTAAGGCCCTGTACTTACTTCCTTCATTTAGTAATTCATAGCCGTAGCGCTCAAGTTTCTATTTGCTAACTTAGGCCCCTCCGAGATGGTGTGCCGATCGGATGGATTGTTGGGAGGTGTTGGTCAATGCGTGGTGCTCAAAACAATGGCGGGCCTCCCACAACGAGGCCAAGGACAAACGTGCCCAAATGGAAGGTGAGCCACACCACCAAGGTAGCTCCAACTTATTTCAGTACGGGTGGAACTGGGTATGTGGTTTGCTTCATGATTCATGCAATTCATTCATCATGCTAGCTTTAGCCCTTTAATTACTAATTTACTTTGTTTCTCTCTTTCAGGCACGCTACAATAAGGCGGATAAGGTGCCAGAGGTGTACGACCTGTATGCCATGGCCCACACTGGCTCTTACAAGAAAGTCAAGGCATTCTCTGCGTCTGACCTCGATGATCCAAAGAACTTCACCAACATCTCCGCCCACGACAAGCTCGTGCAATATAGAGATCAGGGGAAGGCGAGGAAAGGGGAGGACTTTAACCCGAGCCAGGGTCCCATTAATACAGAGCTGCTGATGATATCTGGTGGCGGGAGGTCCCATGGCTCCATAGCCATGGGAGATGGACTTATCCGTTGTCCTAGCACTCTCCCGGAGATCAAGGCAGTCGAGCTCCGCTCCTAAGATAAGGCCTCGTGAACGGCCAGTCCAACTCACCTTCAAGGTTAGTTATAAGTACTCAGCTATCTTTCTCCATTACATTGTGTGCACTTCCATCCATGATTACAAATGGTCATGTGAGTGGTATTGCAGGCTGCTATACAGAGTGAGAGAGATAGAACGGAGAAAATTCTGGCGGAGGCGGCGGAGAGGCAGCGGGAGTTGGAGGAGAGGACGACAAAGATGTTGGAGGAGGAGAGGGCACGGAATGACATGCAGGCAAGGGCCATGTACGAGCTCCTTGTGGTAAGTTTCTTCTGTAGATTACTTGCTAGTCTTAACATTTGAGTCTCATTACTAACTAGTATGACTCTGTTGTGAAAACCAAATGTGCAGTCTGTGTGCGAGAAGTCCGGTCAGACCGCTCCGCCGATGCCAGTGATTGCTCTTGGGAGCATGGTGAGTTTAATTAGAATGGACATTACTTGCTAGTCTTAACATTTGAGTGTCATAATGCTAACGAGACATTGGAAATGATCTTTGGTGCAGCTTAACTCCAGAAACGCATCGCACGATCCTTCTCCAACTACCGGCGCGAGCCAGCCCGCTCGTACACCTCCCTGATCACGGTAAGTTTCTATAGTGTTTTGCTTAACAAATGCATAAAGACCTAGACTTAGCTTTATTTCCTCCAATATGCTTACCATAATGACCTAGAGTTAGCTTCTTTTCCTCCAAAATGACTTAATATGCTTACTGACCTCATAAACCATCCATTCTACCTAAGTTAGCTCTAAAACGATATGTACTTAGGTTACTTATGTCAAAAATTGCATAATTAGCTTAGTTAGCTCATAAACGATCCATTTTACCTAAGTTAGCTCTAAAATGACTCATTTTACCATAGTTAGCTTACAATTGATCCAATTTATCCAAGTTAGCTCTAAAATGACTCATTTTACGTAGATTAGCTCCTAAATGATCCATTTTACCTACGTTAGCTTTAAAATGACCCATTTCACCTAGGTTAGCTCCAAAATGACCCATTTCACCTAGGTTAGCTCCAAAATGACCCATTTCACCTAGATTTGCTCCTAAACGGTCCATTTCACCTAAGTTAGCTCAAAAACGATCCATTTCACCTTAGTTAGCTAAAAACGTGGCATTTCACCTTAGTTAGGTCATAAACGACTCATTTCAACTAAGTTAGCTCATAAAAGCTCATAAATGATCCATTTCACCTTAGTTAGGTCATAAATGACTCATTTCAACTAAGTTAGCTCATAAAAGCTCGTAAATGATCCATTTCACCTAAGTTAGCTCAAAAATGATCCATTTCACCTTACTTAGCTCAAAAACGTGGCATTTCACCTTAGTTAGCTCATAAACGACCCGTTTCAACTAAGTTAGCTCATAAAAGCTCATAAATGATCCATTTCACCTAAGTTAGCTCAAAAATGATCCATTTCACCTTACTTAGCTCAAAAACGTGGCATTTCACCTTAGTTAGCTCATAAACGACCCATTTCAACTAAGTTAGCTCATAAAAGCTCATAAATGATCCATTTCACCTAAGTTAGCTAAAAACGATCCATTTCACCTTACTTAGCTCAAAAACATGGCATTTCACCTTAGTTAGCTCATAAACGACCCGTTTCAACTAAGTTAGCTCATAAAAGCTCATAAATGATCCATTTCACCTAAGTTAGCTAAAAAACGATCCATTTCACCTTACTTAGCTCAAAAACAATGCCCTTCACCTTAGTTAGCTCATAAACAACCCATTTCAACTAAGCTAGCTCATAAATGATCCATTTCAACTAAGTTAGCTCATAAACAACCCATTTCAACTTAGTTAGCTCATATATGATCCATTTCACCTAAGTTAGCTCATAAATGACATATACTTCTTGTTCTAGTCTTCTTCTTGTTCTAGTCACCTATTTCTAACTTTCTTATTTACCATTTTGCATATTTCATTCACTTCATGGAAGCTAGCTTGCTATGATGGAGTGCTTGCTTTTCCTTTGATGAAACTTTGCATTGTATCTAGCTTGCTATGATGGAACTTGCTATCTTGATGAAACTTTGCATTGTAATATGTATATGGATGGAACAATGTGTATGGATGGAACTTGCTTATGTATGAACAATGTGTATGGATGAAACTGATGTGATATGTGATATGAAACTTATGTGTTGGATATGTGATATGGACTAAATATATCTATATATGTCATATATATTTGCTGTGAAAATTGTTGGATTAAAAAAAAGAGACAATATGCAGGCTCTTTGCCGTCTGCCACCGACGGCAAAGGGATCTTTGCCATCAGCAGCGGATGGCAAAGAGGCCACATGGCAGGCAACTGTGCTTCCTGGGAGGCTGACCAATTTGGCCAGTTTGCCTATAGTGGCTGACGGCAAAGGCTTTGCCGTCCACAGCGGATGGCAAAGGCCTGCCGTTAACCACCTAACGGAGTAACATCACATTTATTGTCGTCCGCCTTCTTTGACGTCCGCTGCTGATGGCAAAGGCCCTTTTGCCGTCAGCTGCCCGAAGCAGACGGCAACGTAGCTCTTAGCCGTCCCCTACTTTGCCGTCCCCTTTTGCCGTCCGCGGCAGACGGCAAAGGTCTTTGCCGTCCGCCATCCATGCCTTTGCCGTCCGCCATGGCTGATGGCAAAGTAGCTGATTCCTGTAGTAAAAAGAGGAAGAAGGAAGAAGTAAGAAGAAGAAGAAGAAAAAGAATGAGAGGAAAAAGGAAAATAAGAAGAGGAAGAAAGGAGAAGAAGAGGTGAAATAAATAAGAAGAGGAAAAAAGAAGAAAAAGAAGAGAAGAAGAAAGGAATAGAGGAGAAGAAGAAAAAATAGAAAAATTCTATTTTTTTTCTTCTTCTCCTCTATTCCTTTCTTCTTCTCCTCTTTTTTTTTCTTTTTTTCTTCTTCTTCTTCCTTCTTCCTTCTTCCTCTTTTCTTCCTTTTCCTTAATTATTTTCCTTTCTCGAGGGAGAAGAAGAAAAATAAGAGGAGAAGAAGAAAGAAAGGAATAGAGGAGAAAGAAGAAACTTCAACAAGAGGGGGGTACCGATACCCCCTCCCCGATAACATTATTTTCCCATGCATATGTATGTCGCGTCGTTGTCGATATAACCCCCTCGAGATAACTTCGACATGAGGGGCGTTCGATATATATACCCCCTCTCGACCGTGGAAACTTATACAACGGCAGCACCCCCTCGGCCCTCTCGCTTGACCAAAACTCTCGAGGACACCCAAACCCTAGAGAGAAAACGATGTTGGTCTCCTACCCCCTCCCGCGCGCCCCTACCCGACAAATTAACTCTCTCGAGGCCACCCAAATTTACCAAGTTAAAAGAGCATTGTCGTCGAGACCACCCCAAACCCTTGAAGCGTTGTGTCGAGGCAACCCCAAACCCTAGAGAAGCAGCGTCGAGGCCACTAACATGATTCCTTATTGTGATTAGCTAGCTAGTTCTACGTTTGCCACTAATATATATATCCATCTGTACCATGTTTGAATAATAATTGACATGTTGTAAATATTTGCAGAAACTATGGAGCACTCCCGAGACGAAGCATTAGAAGCGATGTTGGGGGACATAATCGCACAAGGAAGTGATGAAGTTGCGTCATTTCTCAACGACACCGATGGTCAGGAAGGACTGGGTGAAGAAGAGGGCTATGTTCATGATGGCTTCGGCCCATTAATGCCGGTACAAGAAGAGGGCTATGTTCATGATGGCTCCGGTGACACAATGAAGGTACAAGAAGGAGATCGTGCTGACTGCTCCGGTGACCGAACCGAGTCCAGCCAGGTATATATATATTAGTTAAGCCCGTGTTGACTAGTTAAATGATGCATCCATTGTTTTGGTATATGTACACATATTAATTACTCTCGTCTTTCTTCCTTTTAATTTCTAGCCCTCCGGATCAAGCACAACTTCGGTAAGGAGACGAGGCCCGAAGAAAAAGTTGAGCTCGGATGAAAAGTTTGAGATCAGAGAAATCGCGCCCGACGGCGAACCGATTGAACCCATCCGGACAAAGAACACATTTTCTTCTCAGTGCGGGGTTCTTGTTAGGGACAAGATCCCGATCAGCATCCAGCAATGGTATAAGCCTAAGGAGGAAGACCCTGAGGTGTCTTATGTCAATGATATGCAGAAAGAAGATCTTTAGACTCAGTTGAAGGCAAATTTCACCCTACCGCCAGAGGAGGATCCGGAGAAGCCAGTTAAAGAGAAATTAATCAAGTCTTGTGCTCTTAAGAAGATGGCAACCCTATTCAGGAGGTGGAGGAAAGAGCTGAACAAGTTTGTCGACAAAAAAAGACACCAGAATTCATCGGCAAATATGAGAAGATCAAAGATCACTGGCCCGCATTTGTGGCCCACAAGACATCGGAAAAGAGTAAGAAGATGTCGGCGACAAACAAGCAAAATGCTACGAAGAAGAAGCTTCACCATCGCACGGGGTCAGGTGGCTACCTCAAAGCCCGGCCTAAGTGGTCCAAGGCTGAGAATGATCTGCTTGAAAAAGGGATCGAACCAGAGACAATGTACTGGCCAGACCGTTGCCGGACTTGGTTATTCGGGGCTGGCGGAACCTTGGACCCTGTATCAAGGAAGTGCCATTGGACTAACGAGCAACTGCAAATACCAGTCAAGAACCTTCGCACTATATCAATGCAGCGCAGCGAGGGATGTTTGTTCTAGACAGGGAGAAGGACGAGCTCACAATGGCCCTCGGGAATCCTGAGCACCCTGGACGGACACGAGGCACGCCAGGCTCCATTCCGTGGAAGGTTGGTTTTCCGGACGCAGGGGGTTACAAAACCCACGAGAGGAGGAAGAAACTGGAGCAGGGCCAACTACAGGCGCTGCACGAAAGGGCAATGGGGCTAGAGGAACGAGAAGAGGAACAAGAAGTAGCAGATCACAGCAAACGACCTGCCAAAGCTTCCCCCAAAGCTACCCCGCCATCTCAGCGGAGAAGCAGCGTGGCTTCCACCGAGCTGCTTTAGCCGGAGCATGTCTTGACGGCTCGTGCCAGCTATCCCGTGGATGCTATCACGGAGTCTCAAAATTGCCACATTATGACGCAATGGATGAATTTGAAGGTCAAGGCGGCTGTTGGCTCTGTTTATCCTACTGGACCCGGCACAACTTATCATTGCCAGCCGATTCCAGAAGGATATGCTAGGGTGATGGTGGATGAAATAACGGAGGGATTTGAGGACCTCCTGCTTGACCATCCTACCGGTGAAGGGGAGACTAGGCTGGGTTCTTCTCTGAAGACTCCATGCCTATGGCGGAAGGAGCTCATCAACCTTCCGAACTGGACGCCTCCGCCTCCTCCTCCTCCTCCGGTGAGTCAGGGCACTCCGCCTCCTCCACCGCCTCCTCCTCCAGCAAGTGACGATCAGGGCACGCGTGGCGGCACTCCGCCTCCTTCTCCGGCGCGTGGCGGCACTCCGCCTCCTTCTCCGCCTGCGCCGGCGCTCCCGAGCAGCCAGCAGCCTCCTCCTTCTCTGCCTCGCCAGCAAGGACGAAAGAGACCCGCCGCCGCCCCGGCTGCTCCGGCGCGTCATAGTCCTTCTCCTCCACCTCGTAAGCAAGCACGAAATAAGACAGATGCCACAGCCGCTCCGTCTGCTCCGGCGTCTAGCAGCACAACCAGAGGCGGGAGGCAATATAGATACGGTCCACCTCTCAAGCCTCTAGAGAAGTTACCGTACGAGAGGACCGAGGAGAAAAACGATACGATCGTGCGGACCCACGTGAAGGAGTTCTTTGAAGGGGTGAAAGCAAAGAGACATCCACCTCCCGAGAAGAAGGTAGATCCGGTGAAAGCAAAGCGCACTCTCAATGCCCTGAGGAAACCGGCAAAGTCTCCACCAAGAACCAACTATGAGCGCATTACTGAACAGACATATCTCCAAGCGGAGCGGTCGGTAAGTACTGTCAGACATCAAAGGTCAAGAGAACGAGCAGCTGTGAAAAAAAATTGACTAGCTCGGCGAACAAGCAAACCAATCGTGCCCCCCGCTCAATGTGTCTAGCGGCAACATCGCCGCTAATGCTCCGGGGATGGTGGCCGGTTATGGCAATCTACAAGATTACCTGCCTGACGATCAACTTCCTAATTTCATGGAGGTGGACGAACACAGATACGAGTACGGGAAGCCTCTCGTCAAAGATGAAAAATCTCTAACAACAATGATGCGAAGATTCCATAATTGGTACATGAAAATCTGCAGAGAGTCTGGGGGGGCGAATAGTTTGTATCTGAACATTAAAGAGGAGCACGACCTCGTTTCAAGTGATCTGTTGTGTGTTCCATTTGAGGAGTTCTTTGCGTTCTTCAATCAAAAGGCCCTCGATAAATTAACGGTCTTTTGCTACTGCATGTAAGTACTATTTCTGTCACTAAGTCTCTATATATAGCTCGGCTCTTTCATTGCATGTATTTATAATTAATTATCCTCAATATATTATGCAGATTGAAGATCGTTGAGTGCAAAAAACAAGAAATTTATGATATTGGGTTCATTAACACAAATATCATAGATGAATTTCTGGTTAAAAAGCACGCCAAAGAGGTCGGGGACAACTTGCTACAATCGTTGATAAAAAATCAAAACAAAGATACCATACTCTTTCCTTACAACGACAAGTGAGTGTTACTGTCGTGTGCATATTCTGTTTCCCTTATTACTCGAGCGAGGTTATAGTAATGTAAATGATGAGTTATGCATGCGTGCGCAGGTACCACTATGTTCTTCTGGAGATTAAGCTTGAGCGGGGACTAGTAGCCGTCTTAGACTCAAGACGAAAAGATCCTGAAACCTATGCGGACATGACTGAATTGCTCAACAAGTAAGTTCAATCGATCATTATCGCACCATATCGGCAACTTTTTGTTCATTTCCTAATATCTCAAGTAATAATAATTATTTTCTTTGTCTCGCAGGGTTTGGAAACAGTTCACTGCAGAAGCTCCGGGACTGCCGAAGGAGCTGCGATATATATACCCGGAAGTAAGTACTACTGGCTACCTAGTTGCGCGCATCTCCCGTTGATTCTAGCTATACTTTCATCAATGTCATTTATAATGCTTCATTATCAGTTTGATTGACCTCTATTTCTCGTAAAGTGCTTGTAGCAGGAACAAGGGAATGATTTCTGTGGATACTACGTGTGCGAGTTCATCCACAACGCGACTTTGAAAAACAAGCGGGGCTACTCTAAAAGACAATTTGAAGTGCGTAAGCAATAATATTCACAATTTCATTTTATCACACCATCATTTCTGTTGAATTTCATTCATATATATGTATTAATTAACCCCCTTCTTCAAATTAGATGTGGCAGACGCGGAATGAACTCCTAGAACCAGATCGCATGAAAGCAATTCAAGAGGAATTAGCGGGATTCTTTCTTGGCCACGTCATCAATAAAGCCGGAGAATACCATGTGCAGGTTGATTTCAATTGCTAGGGGATTGTAATTAAGAGATCTTACATATTGTACATGATGCATGATACGAAAACTTGTTTTTCGACCAATCTCTCGGAGAAGGAGAGGTCGATCGATCACTTCTCTCGGTATGCATGACGAACTTCTGTACTCAATGGTTCCCTTCATTTTCTTACTAGCTAGCATGTCGAGGGCCTCTCTATGTATATAGTACGTAGCGTCGACCAAGCACGGACAAAAGAAAGGACACTTCTCTCTATTAATTAGCTAGCTAACACAATATATGAAACGCCTCAATTAACCCCCCGAAAACCCCCAACCCCCCCTCCCCCCTTCAAAAAAACAAAAGCCCCAGCCATTGGAATGCTGACGCGTGGATGCCTTTTGGTCCCAGTTGGTGCCACCAACCGGGACCAAAGGCCCCCCTGCCTGGGCTTGGCGCACCGGCCACGTTGAGGACCATCTGTCCCGGTTCGTGTTTGAACCGGGACTAAAGGAGGGAGGTATTAGTAACGACCCATTAGTCCCGGTTCATGAACCGGGACTAAAGGCCCTTACGAACCGGGACAAATGCCCCCTTTTCTACTAGTGTCCGTAGACTTTTGAGCTGTTCCAATTTGTATTAGATGTGCAATATTTATGTAAGTTCAGTTTTTGTTATTGTTCTTTTAATTCAGGTTGGGAGAGAGTATTAATATTGATAGTAGTTGTGGTTCTGGTTGGAGTAATTTATCATACCACCTCATCTAAGGATATTTGCGACTGGCTCAATCAAGTGTCATATCGTTTCTTTCAGGCTTACAAGCTCATCGGTTCGTAGAAATCTGCACTTTTTAGCTCAGTGGCCAGTGTGTAGACATTACTGTGATAGATCATCAAGAAATTCTGGCTTTTCTTGATTAAATGTTCTGTTTCTTGTAATCAAAGATTCACAATGGATGATTGAGAATTATAAAGCTAAGCTGGATACTAGTGAGGAAGTACAAAGGCAGGATGCTCTTGTTGTTGGTCCTGCGGTCACAATTGTTGGCATGTTTGTAAGATGCAAAATGAGACCTCTGCCATGAATCTTCGAGACCTCCACCCTCGTCTCACCAGCGAATTGGTGAAATGGTGGGCCGGCATGCCAAAATTTTACAGCCCGTCCAAACAAGATGTGATGCTTCAGACGAGTCCAATAGTTCGGCTATGAAGGCGAGGGATTCAATCTGAGCAGCCCTTATGAAAATGGCATCTTTGCCCAAATCAGAATGGTGTCATGTTTTGGCAAGCCAAGTTCTTCCTAGTGCTCAACTTTAGTTCGTTAAATTACTCCCTTTTTGTAAACTTAGTGATCTAAACACTCTTATATTAGTTTACAGAGGGAGTAGGTATTATCGATTTTAATCCACTCAGGAAGAATGTCGACATGCGTCTTAAGAGTAATAACACGAATGACACAAAGCAGCGATGCTAATGCTGAACAGATCCTTTTTTTGTGTCTAAACCTGACGGACCATGCAGCCTTATCCAAAAAAATGATGTCGTAACTTTACATCGCAGTCTCATTTTTTCCTACTGTGCTTTTTGGGCGCATGGACAGGTTCTCTTGGCCATAATCTTACTTCATAGCCAACCAAATCTTACCTCACCTCCCTTCTCTCGTTGTGGTGTTTCCAGTCACTGGTGGAAAAAGGGCCTTTGGTCGCGGTTCGCAACTGCCATTAGTCGCGGTTGCGCAACCGCGACCAAACAGGCGCGACTAAAGGCCCCCCCCTTTAGTCGCGGTTGCTTAAGAACCGCGACTAAAGGCCCGTCCACGTGGGCGCCAGGCGGCCGTCGGGGCGGAGGACCTTTAGTCGCGGTTCTTCTGGCCAACCGCGACTAAAGGCCGCCGCAGGTTTAGGGTTTTAGCCCCCCCCCTAAACCTGTTTTCTGTTTAATTTGTATTGTTTTATTTCTTTTGTGCTTTATTTTAATTTTGAAGGAGTTTCACATATTCTACGGTACTACATACATGCATATGAATGTACAATTCCAAACAAATTTGAAATTAGAACCAAAAAGAATTCAAGAGGAATATACAATATATATTCAATATCATCGGATGACCATATACAATTTTGAACAAGTTTCCATACATAATTTAATGCATATAAAGTTCTACCTCCTCGTAATGGTGTTCTCCTTTAGGATGGAGGACTTCCCTCCTGAACCATCCAGCTAGTTCCTCTTGAAGTGGTCGGAAGCGAGCTTCTGGACTAAGCATCATCCGGAGGTTATTCCTCTGAGCATTGGTATCACTCGGAACCCGCCGCTCAGAGGTGTATCTCCGGATCATCTCACAGACATAGTATGCACATAGATTGGTCCCCGCTGGCTGAATATCCTCACCATTCTTAGCCTTTGACCTTTTGAATTCTAGCTCTTTTTTGAATTCACCGACCTTTGTATGTACGAACCGTCTCCAAACCCTACGAGGCAAAGAAAATTAAATGAACAAGAGAGTTATTAGTTACTTGATATTAGGAAATGAACGAAATAGGTCGATCGATATAGAGCGCAAATGAATGAAAATAATTACTTCTGCAGCATTCTTCTCATGCCGCCCCAAAGCTTTGGATCCTTATTCAGAGAGTCGTGGACGAGACATTCTGAGGTGTCAACTTTAATTACTAGCAGAATCCAGTGGAACCTGCGGACACGATACATGCACAGTACGTCATGCATAACTCATCGATTAGCCGGCCACATACCATGCATGGAGTAAACAAAAGAGAATGTGCTCAAGACAGAAACACTCACCCAAAATGGTAAGGAAATAGAATATCACTTTTGAGTTCCTGCTTTGTAAGAAACTGCCATAGGTCTGCCTCCATGTCGGCGGGGTGATGCTCCAACACATATCCATTAACGATGTGTGGGTCAATGAACCCAACATCATGGATGTTCCTTACTCTGCATTCCTTAATCTTCATTCTGCATGTATAATAGCGGACACAACAATATAGTTAGGACATATATATAGTGCAGGCAATATGAACGAGATGGGGTAGAAATAAATCACTTACAGAACGTAGCAACTGATGATAGATTTGTCGAGCTCGCGCAGATTGAAAAGCTGGAACAATTCACTCAGATGAATTTGTACATAGTAATGTTTGAAGTGATGCTCATATCTAACTTCCGCATAAATATATTCTTTGGCGTTTTTATTTTTTATGTAACCCTTGTACCATTTCAGCAGACCTTTCATTTGTGGAGGTAGATCCTCTTCCTGCGCAGGCTCGACGAGAGGCCCATTCTTCACATATGTAATTACTACCTCCTTCACTGGCGCCTCGTCAAGGCCTAACAGTTCACGAAGAGTAATACCTAAGTTGGCCGCTTGTTCTCTGGCACTCGTTACAGTCAATCCATGTGCTGCCGCAGCTGCTATGATATTGGGGTCATCCGGACTGGCGGCTTTCACTATAAGCGGGGCAATCGATTGTTTACTTTGTTTCTCCGGGTTGTCCGGTGTGGCGGTAGAGCGCGAGACGGGGCGGCAGACGACGGCGTCACGGAGAGGAAGGCGAGGACAACACACATGTATAACCCTCGCCGCCCCCTCTCGATCCCTAAAAAAACACCGCGCGCATCGCCGCCCCCCTCGCCGCCCCCTCTCCGTATATACGTTTTTTTTGTTAATTATCAAATTTTACGGTTTTTTTGTTAATTATCAAGTTTTAAGTTATTTTACCGTTTTTGTTAAACTAATTAACTAGTTAAATTAAAAAGAACAAAAAAAGAAAAAAAAGAAAAAATTCTCTCTCTCTCTCTCCACGATCTCGCTCTCTGTAGAGAGGCGCGCGCGTGCGCGCGCGGCAGCGAGGCCGGCCGGCGGCGTTGAGGGCGGGCGAGAGGCGGCGCGGTGGGCGAGGGAGGTCGGCGGGCGGCGTACGAGGGCGAGAGGGGGCGGCGGGCGCCGTACGTGGGCGAGAGGGGGCGGCGGGCGACGGCGGGCGGCGTCGAGGGCGAGGGCGACGGCGGGCGGCGTTGAGGGCGAGGGCAACGGCGGCAGGCCTTCGGCGCGGCAGAGAAGACGAGAAATGGAGGCGACGGCGGCAGGCCTTGTATTTATAGCCCCCCCCTTTAGTCGTGGTTGGGGAGGCGACCCGCGACTAAAGGGTAACCTTTAGTCGCGGTTGGCCAGACCAACCGCGACTTAAGGGGTTTTTGGCGGGCTTTTGCGTTCCCGCGCGCAACGACCTTTAGTCGCGGTTGGGCAGACCAACCGCGACTAAAGGTATTTTTCAAAATACTTTTTCTTTTTCAAAATCTTAAAAATACAAATAATATATCAAAAAAATCAGAAAAATAAAACTAATTCAATTCAATATGTTAAAAACACAAATATTATATCAAAAAATTCAGAAAAATAAAACTAATTCAATTCAAAATTCTAAAAATACAAATAATATTGCTCGGGCATTCATACTGGATCTTTCAAACACGAGAATCCAGACGGGACCTTCATACTGCTCAGGCATTCAAAAAAGATGACCTTCTCTTCTTTGGTCAGAGCGTAGCTGGCACGACCTTGAAACCATTCCGGATGCCGGTCATCAGGGTCTTTCAAACGTTGCTGGTCCTGCCGTGCTTCCTTTGTATCATTTGTCTTCCCATACACGCCCAAGAAGCTTAGGAGGTTCACGCAAATATTCTTCGTAACGTGCATCACGTCGATTGCAGAGCGGACTTCTAGGACTTTCCAATATTCTAGCTCCCAAAATATAGATTTCTTCTTCCACATGGCTGCGTGCCCGTCAGCTCCCTTCGGAACTGATTGTCCGCCAGGACCCTTTCCAAAGATGACTTTCAAATCCTTGACCATATCAAATACCTCAGCACCAGTGCGTTCCGCAGGCTTCGGCCGGTGATCTGCCTTGCCGTTGTAATGCTTGCCTTTCTTTCTTACTGGATGAATTTTCGGAAGAAATCGACGATGCCCAAGGTACACGTTCTTCTTACAATTTGGCAAATGTACACTTTCAGTCTCATGTAAGCAGTGCGTGCATGCATTGTATCCCTTATTTGACAGTCCCAAAAGGTTACTAAGAGCAGGCCAATCGTTGATGGTTACGAAAAGCAACGCTCGTAGGTTAAATTCCTCTTTTTTGTGCTCATCCCACACACGGACACCAGGTCTGCCCCACAGCTGTAAAAGTTCATCAACTAATGGCCTTAGGTACACATCGATGTCGTTGCCGGGTTGCTTCGGACCTTGGATGAGCACTGGCATCATAATGAACTTCCGCTTCATGCACAACCAAGGAGGAAGGTTGTAGATGCATAGAGTCACGGGCCAGGTGCTATGGCTGGAGCTCTGCTCGCCAAAAGGATTCATGCCATCTGTACTTAGACCAAATCTTATGTTCCTTGCGTCAGCTGCAAAATCTTTGAACTCTCTGTCGATCTTTCTCCATTGCGTTCCATCTGTGGTGTGTCTCAACTCCCCGTCCGACTTACGGTCCTCTTTGTGCCATCGCAACAACTTGGCATGCTCTTTGTTCCTGAACAGACGTTTCAACCGTGGTATTATAGGAGCATACCACATCACCTTGGCGGGAACCCTCTTCCTGGGTTTCTCGCCCTCAACATCGTCACCAGGGTCATCGCCTCTGATCTTATAACGCAATGCAGTGCATACCGGGCATTCATTCAAATTCTCGTATTCACCGCGGTAGAGGATGCAGTCGTTGATGCATGCATGTATCTTCAGAACCTCTAAACCTAGAGGGCAGACAACCTTCTTTGCTTCGTACGTACTGGCGGGCAACTCGTTATTCTTTGGAAACATATTCTTCAACATTTTCAGCAAGTTTTCAAATGCCGAGTCAGCTACACCTGCCTGTGCCTTCCATTTCAGCAAATCCAGTGTGCAGCCCAGCTTTTTCAGACCATCATCGCATCCGGGGTACAACGACTTTCTGTGATCCTCTAACATGCGATCCAAATTCTCCCTCTCCTTTTCAGTTTCGTAGCGTCTCCGTGCATCAGCAATGGTCCGACCAAGATCATCAACGGTCTCATCACGTGCCTCTTCTTCATCTTCACCTTCCCCTTCACCTTCCCCTTCACCTTCAGCATCCTCCATGAAAGTATCACCGAAATGAGCAAGATAGCTTTCATCGATGAAATCATCCCCTTCTTCATCTTCTTCCATTATAACCCCTCTTTCTCCATGCTTGGTCCAACAATTATAGCTTGGCATGAAACCGTGTCGAAGCAGGTGCAGGTGAACTTCTCTTGAGGAAGAGTAACCCTTCTGATTCTTACAGTCAACACATGGACAGATAACAAAACCCTTCTGCTTGTTCGCATTAGCCACTACGAGGAAATCTTTCAAACCCGTAGTGAACTCGCGGGAGAGTCGGTTACCGTACATCCATTGCCGATTCATCTGCATTATTATAATATAAAATATATAATTAACCATCATGCATTTGTTAAACTAACTAGCTATAAACAATAGAAATTAAACAATGAACAACACACATGCATATTTTATCAATGACACACATGCATGAAAGGTTCAAGTTGCTAACTGCGATCGAGGAGGAAAAAATAACTGAGGAACCTCAAGTGTGGCTCCAACACTTCATATCATGTTTGTTTCACCCTCTTGGGGCATTTCATCAAACACCGTGTGTGCATAAGAGGAACCAAAAGCAAACCTACACCCCCTTGTGAAGCTTGTGAAGAGAAGTGGCACCAAATGGCTAAGTGAGCGTGCTGAACTGGTATATATAGGGGAGGAGCTTTAGTCGCGGTTGGCCTGGCCAACCGTGACTAAAGGCCTTTGGGCACCTTTAGTCGCGGTTGGCCTGGCCAACCGCGACTAAATCCCCTCACGTGCACCAGCTGGCCACCGAGCGCCCTGGGCCCAGGCCTTTGGTCGCGGTTCGTCCGCCGAACCGCGACTAAAGACTTCATTAGTCGCGGTTCCTACAGTTTCGCGACTAATGGGGCTGGACGGAAGCCTCTTTTTCTACCAGTGAGTGCAAGACAGATTCTGTAGACCGTAATCTTGCCTCACAAGCCTTCTATTTCCTACATGGTCGGTTGGGCTGACTTCATTCATTGCGTGGTGGGTTGGGGTGAGGAATAAGAATTCCTCACCCAGGGTGACGAATAGCGCGACCCTATATATATCTTTACCTAATAATAAAGCAAATTGGGTTTCTTTCGTCTGTCATGCCATTTTTCAGAAAAGTCCGTCTATTTCAGAGAATTCAACCCGCAGTCCTGTTTTAAGTTAAAACGAATCGTTATTTTCATATTTTACATAAAAATCCCTTTCTTTTCTTGAAATCAACCTGCCATCCGGATTTAAGTCACACCCGAACCATTATTTTACATTTTTTAACCCCCCCCCCCCCCCGATGTTTTAGGTAATTCATCCGCGGATCATATTTAAGTCAAACAAATGCTTTTTAAAATCATCCATATCTTTTAAACCGTAACTCTGATTTGAACAAGTTATATATGAAATTTGATTAGAAAATATGTGGAATATGAATATGAGATTATTTTTACCTTTTAAGTATCTTTAAATATCATTTTAGAATATATTTGAGTCAAACCAAATGATTTTCTAAATTATCTATATCTTTTAAACCGTAACTTCGATTTTAACATATTATATATGAAATTTTATTAGAAAAATGTGTGGAATCTAAATATGATGTTAATTTTACCTGTTAAATATTTTTAAAATATTGTTATGGAAGCAAACTTATAATTTATAGCGCAAGATCCATTTTTTCATACCGGCGGCGATCCGATTGCAAATAAACACTCCACTATAACCATATACGGAAAAGAAAACATTGATAACTACACGTGCATACCTCTAAAAAATGTCGCAAGGGAAAACAACAGATTTCTCATCGCGAGAGTGAGAGAAAGAGAGAGAGAGAGAGAGAGAGAGAGAGAGAGAGAGAGAGGGAGAGAGAGAGAGAGGGAGGAGAGAGGGAGAGAGACGCCTTAGGATTAACCATATTCAACCCACGTTTTTTAATTGTTCTTCAATTTCGTGATTTTTTAATTCATGAACTTGTTTTAAATGTGGTGAAAAATATTTCAAATTCTTGAAATCTTTTCACATCTACAAACTTTATAATAATTTCCGAACTTGTTTCAAAAGCTTCATAAAATCTTGGACATTTTTTTTCGGAACTAACAACAGAAAAAATGTTAAAAAATGAGCCGGTTAGAGCGAGCGCTCGGGCGAGAATGGAGCGGCCCACGTGAGGCCAAACATTGCCTCTAGTTCTCCAGCCGGTGCTTTTAGTGTTGAGAGGATTATTTGGGTGAATGAGCGAGCTAACATGGACATTATTTGGCCGACTCACATCGTGGTGCACCACACATACTAAACCCTAACGTCGTCTATTCACTTTTCACTCCACTCGAACACTTCTCCCTATCTTTTGGAACACCGTCGATGGCGCCAGCTTGCTCCTCTCCCCAATCTCCCTACAGTAAGTAAAACTATATTGTTGTGTCTTTTATACTAAACAGTTTTGCTTCGTCATAATTTACTTTGTAACCAAACTTATGTCGCTTCCTAGTGATAGACCATTTTGACATATTGTTTTAAATATATTTTTTCCAAATACAATTAATGAGAACTATTTATGATATTTTTTGGAATTATAGGGAAATAATTTGTCACTTCTTTAATATATAAGCATGTCAAGATGATTAAGCTAAAACCATAAATTAGTTAATTCTCATAATACTTATAGCTCAATTATATGTGCTTTCCTATAGTGCTCTTAAACATATATACAGCTAGGTAGAGAGTGTTATATTTATGAATTTAAAAATAAATCTTAGATGTTTCTGAGTATAAAACTTGCGTTTGGTGTGAAATGGAGAACTTTCTAGTGCATAAGGTTTTTTGTTGTTGTTCAGAATGATCTACTGTATGAGGGCACAACTTTTTTAGGGGGATACGAGGGGACAACTACAAGATCAGCTAACCAACGGTTATCGCTTGGGGTCTCCCGCAAGGGTCACTCGTGTGGTCTGGGAGTACACCAAGTGATGCATCTGGTCGCTGCCAAGTGTTGCATGTTGGATGCTCCCTCAGTTTTTTTTATTTTTTTACATGTTTTTGGGTATTTTGGCTTTTCGGTTCTTTAGTTTTTCATTTTATGAAGCACATCTGCGCTTCTTGAAAAAATCGGTGCTGCTCGTGGAAGCACATACCGTGCCCACTAGGCACAATCTGTGCATCTACGAGAAGTACAACCTGTGCATCCATGAGAAACAAACATGTGCTTTTACGCATCCGCGAGAAGCACAACCCAGCTTCTGCTCAAAAAGGGAAAAGCATTGTGTTTCTATGAAAAAAAGGAAAAAACACAACATGTGCCCCCCTCCCCCCACCCAAAAGGAAAACCGCAACCGTGCTTTGGGTTTTGTTTTTTTTCTTCCTTCGTTTGGTATTTGTTTTTTGCTATTGGTTTTTGTGTTTTCGGATTTTGTTTTTTATTCTTTTTCATTTTTTCGTTCTCTCTTCTGGTTTCCTATTTTTTCTGGTTTTTTGGTGAAAGAAAAAATTATTGAATTCTATTTCCATGGGATCTAGTTTCCAATATCTCGACGCAAGAAATCCAACGGTGAAAATGATTCGATATTCAGATGCACGATTCAAAAGATAAAATGTTTTGAATAAATGAATTTACAAAAAAATATGAAAACTTTCAGGTTATGACAAGTGATGCAATATTCTTTTTTACAAAATGACGCAACACTTGAGAAGAAGGGGAGTGACTTTTGGAACCCTTAACCAGTGGTTTCGGATAACTGCCAACAAGCAATTTCTCCTCGAATAAGGGCCTTTCTCACATGGTCCGGTAGTCGATGAGGTTTATAATTTCCAAACCCACCATCCGAAACTGAAAGCTCGAAGAAGCCCTACCAACCACCACCGACCCCCTCCGGCATGCGGAGACCACTTGGTGGCCTACAACGGGCAGAGGGTGCGTGCAGGCGGCAGCCTCCGCTTCATGGACCTCGAGGAGTAGCAGTGGTGAGCCACCGCGATGAAGTCCGCCTCCAAGCCGCTGCACCACGGCAACGGTCACCGCAGGCTTCTCATCGAATCCCCAGGACACATCGACTCCCCACTCCGGCCTAACTCGGCGCTCATCCAAGTCGACGCCGTCGAGGGGTTCCACATCCAGACCCTCGCTGGTTGTAATTCCTGGCCGGTTGATGGCTTTTTAATTCAAAGTCGATCTCTTCACGAGCGTTCGTTCAAAAAAAGCAGAGATCGAGATAGAAATGACACAACACATGAGAAGATAGGAGTGATTTTCATAGGAGGTAACCTTAACCGGTGATTTCGGCCAACTGCCAACAAGCAATTTTTCCTTGAATTTCTCCTTGAATAAGGGCCTTTCACACGTTCGATTTTTTTCTTCAAAATTTATTAACATGGGATCTAGTAGATTTGAAATCTCGACACGAGAAATCCAACAGTGGAAACAGTTCGGTATTTGGACGCACGATTCAAGGGATAAAACATTTTGAATAAACGGATCTATGAAAAAAAAAACTCTACAAGTGGCAGTGCATCATTTGTCGGCATTCTTTTTAAAGAGAATTGTCAGCACCACCAGCGGGAGTGACCTAAATGCAACCCTTAATTCTAGTTGTTTTTTTTGTGTGTGTGGGACAAACCCTTAACTCTAGTGATTTTGGACAACTGCCAACAAGCAATTTCTCCTCGAATTCATACATGGGCGGATGGGCCGGCAGAGGTAACATACACATATCCCTAGACTATGTTACTACCTCAATAGTGGGTAGTAACATAAGTGTGGTAACATACAAAGCTTCATTTATTAGGTTATAGACTCATATTGCATTGGGGCATGTGATGTTACAGTAACTAGCTAAGTTACTAGTACTACATCTCTCCTCATTAACTCACTGCCATATAAGGCCCCGCTTGGTTTCTCGTTTTAGGGCCCAATACACCTGTAAAATATACCCCTGTAAAATAAAAACGGATGGGCCTGTCGTTGGTGCTTGGCATGTCGTTTTTGGGCTGTAAGTTTTACACTGGTTTTCTCGTTTACATCCGTATCAGGCCGGTATCCGATACAGACCAGAGGCCGTCATTTTTCCCCACCTCGCCTCTCGCTCGAGACCTAGATCGAGTTGCGCCGCCGGGAGGCGCCGGCGCTGGTGTCCACGAGGTGGTCAAGCAACGGCGTTCGCGGCGGCGACTTGGTGAGGCGCAGAAGACGGTGGCCACGATGGGGGTTAGGTGCGCCAACGACGGCGACTCGTTCCTGGCCGCGACGGTGATGGCGACTCGCTCCTGGCCATGACAGTGATGGTGACTCGCTCCTGGCCGCGACGGCGACATTGGCCGGCAGCCGTGACCTGACCGTGACGGTGAATCGCTCATCCTCCGCTGCTCCACCAAGGTATCCTCCCTCCTCCTCCTCCTCTGCCATCCCTTCCTGCCCCTTCCCCGTTCAACCGACGGCGGAGTACTCCTTGGCGACGTGGCCGTCCTGCTTGGTCATGATTAGCCCGAACCCTCCTGCCAGTTAACAGCTGCTGCCAAAGTTTCACAAGAATTCAGTTCGTTAGCTGCTGTCGAAGTTTAGATTGATCTAAACCTAGAAATACCGATAAACAAACAGATGAACAATGGTCCAATGATTTGTTTATGAACAGGGTCCATAAACTTCCATGGGTTTATGAATAGTTCATCTGTTTTCTTTGTCCAGTTGTGCAGATAGAATGCTAACTAAGTTGGGCCTGTTTGATAAGTTATATAACTGCAGCACCTATTATTGCTACTAATATCATTGGATCATTGCTGCCTTTGTGCAATGCAGGACTGTTAAGAGTGATTTGGAGGATTCAAGATTCTGTGAAGCTCTTTTGACATTTAAAGCTCAGAACTAAATGTACTTAATAAACTCAAAAGCATTCAGTCCAGCTTGTGTGTGTGTCACTGATTTATTCTTCATTGTTTTGCGTATGTGCTTGTCTATATACATCTATACTCAACTATTACATCAATCAATAAAAGTATGGTAATATATTTTCATGTTACACTAATCTCGTTATCTTGATGTGCTAGTGCTCCTTTTATTCCAATGTCATAACATAGATTATATATACTACTGTGTTTACTTTGAAGGAGAGTTGCGGTATTTATTTTGTAATCTCTTCTCGCTAGATAATGGATACGAGTAACCATGATGATGGATATGAGTCATGTACTGATTCTGAGGAGGAGGAGGAGATGATGTTTCTTGTCTTCCCGACAATATATTGTATATCTTCTAGGAGGGAAAAGATTCCAGTGAACACATCCATTCTTACGGGAGCTAAGTATATCTGAGAAATATTGGATGGCCACCCTCAACGGTGCCTTGATATTCTTAGGATGGAATCCCATATCTTCCAGCTTCTATGTGACCATCTTAGATCCAAAAATCTTCTAAAAAATTCAAAAGGAGTCAGCGTTGAAGAGCAACTAGGGATGTTTATGTACATGCTATCCAGGAATGCGAGTTATCGTATGTTGACTGATAGGTTTCAGCACAGTCCTGAAACGGTGCATAGGCATATCAATGGATGCTTCAACGCTATGAGATCATTGGCATTTGACCTTATCAAGCATAGTTCGCTAGATACTCATTGGAAAATATCAACAAATCCCCAGTTTTGGCCTTTCTTTGAGGTACACGCCATCCCTTGCTATGTACTTTAGGAATTTATATCCTCCCTTAGTATAACACATATAGTAACAATAGCTTGTTTAATGCAGAACTGCCTAGGGGCAATAGATGGGACTCATGTTCCCATGACCATAACATCCAATGAGGCTGCTCCATACAGGAATAGAAAGGGGACCCTCTCCCAAAATGTGATGGTCGCCTACGACTTCGATCTCAACTTTGTTTATGTGTCAGCTGGTTGGGAGGGGTCTGCCTCAGATGCTAGAGTATTGAAATCTGCTATTCAATCGGGCTTCCATGTACCTCCGGGCAAGTATTATTTGGTTGACGGAGGCTACGCAAACACACCACAGTTTCTAGCTCCGTACCGTGGAGTTCGTTACCATCTAAAAGATTTCGGTAGAGGTGGCCCTCGTCCAAAGAACCCCAAAGAACTATTCAATCTAAGGCATGCCCGTCTACGGAACCATATAGAGCGTACGATTGGTGTATGGAAAATGCGATTTCCTATTTTAAAAGTTGGCACACATTATCCAATTGACACTCAAGTCAAAATTCCTATGGCGGCAGCTGTATTTCACAATATAATCCGGAGTCACAGAGGTGATGAACAATGGCTAGATACGCAACAAATGCAAATTGACCCTCTTCTATTTGTCACTCTTCCTGATGGAGATGACAGACCTCGACATGTTCCTACATCCTCAAGCAATCAAATGGACCTTGGTAATTCTATGAGAGATGAAATTGCCAACAGGATGTGGGTGGATTATCAAAGAATTCAAAGAGAAAGATCGTCACGGAGATCTACTAGCTAATAATTTAAGTTTTTATTCTGTCAAAGTAATTTATTGTAATGATGTGGAATTTGAGATATAAAGATGACATTTGAGTTATGTTAATGTTTCATTTGAGTTATGTAAGGATGACATTTGAGTTATGTTATTAGGATCGATCCTATATATTAGCAACATTTGAGTTATGTTAATGTTTCATTTCATATTACTTGATGTGATTTTGCATTTTCAGATTCTTATATTTCTTAATGTGATGTTGGATTTTCATATTCTTATGTTGCTTAATGTGATCAGATTCTTGTATTGATTTATTGCTAAAGTTACATTGTCATAGGTTCAATATGACGCAAAATAGGGCTAAGTGGACAGCAAGGTATGAGAAAGGTCTCGTGGAGGTACTTACAGAGTACAATCTATCTCATTACCGTGGCCAAAATGGGTGGACTACCGAAGGATGGAATCAAGTTGTCAAGGAACTGAACAATTTATATCCAGAGGCAAGGTTTACCAAGGATCAGGTTCAAGATAAGGAAGCTCAGTTGAAAAAGCACTACAAAAATATCAAGTTGATAGTCAACCGCTCTGGAATATCATGGAATGATATTGCATGTGTGATCAACACCACGCCTGAAAAATGGGAAGAGATCATTGCAGTAAGTTTTTATTCCTTCTAACTTTTGATTTCCTTATATGTGCATGAACTTTTCATGCCTATGCATGATCTGCTCACACCTTTCTATTAATTATGTAGGAGGACCCAAAGCTCAAAATGTATGAAGGAAAGAGCTTTCCATTGTACGAGGCATTGGGTGTGCTCTATGAAGGACACATTGCGCAAGGAAGACATTGCCTCACATCAAGGAAGCCTCCGATTGGCACAAAAACAGGTAGCAACTTTGGAGCGAAGGATAAGATGGTTGCAAGCACTAGCAAGAAAATTACAAGACATGGAAGAGATGACAACGTAAGGACTTCTTCAATAATTGACATCAATGATACTCCTACATTAGATGATGTGGATGAAAGAGAGAACACTGTCAATGACGAGGAAGAATTAGGCAGTGAAGATGCTGATGGCGATCAACCACAAATAAGTGAATCAAGTGCCAAAGGGAAAAAAACTAAGAAACAAAAAGGTGCCACATCTGTACAGCGGCTTGAAGATTCCATGATGGCTTATGTGAATTTCAAGAAAGATCAAGCTTCCAAGAAGGAAAAAGTGTCACAGCAAGGAAAACAGCCCTCAATTACAGAATGCTTGCAGGTCTTGAATGACATGGATGATGTTCCCGACGAGGTCAAAATCTTTGCCTCTGATGTTTTCAAGGATGCAACAAATCGTGAGATTTTCCTGGGTTACAACTCAAGATTGCGGGGTATGTGGCTAAAGAAGGAAGTCGACGAGATTAGTCCTCAGCCTCCTCCTTGTAAGTACCATTATCTTGGTTTTCTGCATTTTTTCTCCCCACTAAAGATAAGTTTGTAAGGCTTAGTTGAGCGAGTATTCCTTTGCAACTCGATTTTCATCTGGCGGTATTCCTTCAATCAATCCGGTGCTCTGATCAAAGGTATTGTCTGTGCTCCTTTTATTTCTATTAGGTGAAGCATACCTTGCTTGCTCCTGGAGTCCCTTTGGCCTCAACGAGGCTCCGCTAGTGGGAGGGAGTAACATAATATTCTGGACATGTTTGTTATTATCCACAATAGACCTGTGTTGAGAACTTGCAATTCTTGGAGCTATCATTTTTGCATTCAAAAATAATATGGTTTCTTTAAATTTATGACATGCTATGGCTACCTTGTACCATCTGGCTCCCCTTGGTAATTCAGGATTTTGTGCTAATCTTTTTGACATACATGGTTGTTCTTGACATGTGTGGCTGGTATCCTTCATAGAGCACAAAGTGTTCTTACATAGCTAATGTTTTTCATTTTTTTTCTTTTCAGGATGTCCTTTCACATGATTCTATGATTACCCGAGTCCATGAAGCAATCAATAATCTTCCTGAAATATTTTATGTCTAAGCGCACAATGATTGAACAATTTCCTCAATAAATTTGGTTATGTAGCATGCGGACGAGACGAGACAAATATGCCTTGATAAATTTGTAATTTAAACTACTGACTTTGAGCACTATGAGTTATCAGAACTATGTTCAAATGGATGATTGCAAAAATATTATCCTTTTTTTTATGTGGTTGTACTGTTATATAAATCAAAATTTTAGCTCATTTTATACCTGTGCAATTTGTGTGCAAGTGCAGTCTGTGCTGTTGAAAATTATGTACGTGTGTATTAGAAAGTCTGTGCCGTTGAAAAGCTATACATTTGGATGCCATGCATATTTAAACATATATGTAGTGCTGCAACTTGGGCGCCATGTATATTTTACAACCGAATTGAAACTGGAGCCAACTTACAGGGGTGGCAGAAAAACAACATTCCAAGCGGAGGCTAGAAGCGGAATGAAAATACAATCCTGTGGCATGTATTCGGTTTGAGACTAGTATAATACAGGTGTAAAATGTTACAGGGGTGGCAGAAAAACAACATTCCAAGCGGGGCCTAAGCAAATTTGCTGAGTTGGACTCGATATTACTACCGAAGTTACTACCACCGTGGCTAGTCTTAGAGGGTGCTTGGATACGTACTAGTCCCATGACTAAAAGTAGTGGGAATAAAACTTGCTAGCCTCACCCATGCTTGGATACAAATACTAAATAGACTAAAATCGAGTTAATGAGCATTTATTATCCTCCAAACCTTCCAATTCAGAACTCGCATGTGTTAAAGGAGAGGAGTTAAATAAGGAAAGAGAGGACTAATTCACATTTTAGTAGGATTCCACTGACTAAATTTTTTTAGTCTCAAGACTAGTTTTAGCCTTTCTTTAGTCAAAGATGATTGAAACTTTAGCCTCTAAAAATAGTCCCTTGAATACAAGCATGCTCTTATTATTTCCAATTCCAAAGCCCACTCTCCCAAACTCAAACTCAAAGCTCGAGGAAGCCCTACCAGCCGCCGCCGACCCCCTCCGGCGTACGGAGACCACCTGGTGGCCTACGGCGGGCAGAGGGCGAGTGCAGCCAGCAGCCTCCGCTTCATGGACCTCGAGGAGTAGCAGCGGCGAGCCACCGCGATGAAGGCCGCCTCCGGGCCGCTGCGCCACGGTGGCGGCGGCGGTCACCGCGGGCTTCTTATCGACTCCCCCGACCAAATCGACTCCCTACTCCGGCCTAACTCGGCGCTCATCCAAGCCGACGCCGCCGAGGGCGTCCACATCCAGACCCTCGCCGCGGCGCCGCGCTGTGGCAGGCATTCCCTTCGTCGAGCGCCACCGGCCTTGACTCGTGCGCAACAGGCTCGACCGCCTCGTCACCGAGGCCCAACCTCGAGCCCGTGGTCAACTCTATCCATTCTGCGCTGCGCCCGGGCAACTACTTGTCCCCCCTCTTCGCCTGCTGCATTTCGCCGATCTGCTCGCCTGGGAGCGCTGTGAGGTCTGCACTACTGTGACAGGAAGAACAAAAGAATTCTGGGCTTGTCGTGGAGGGTGAGCCGTTCAATCTGGATGTGTTGGTGCAGAGCAAGGACCAAAGGTGGCGGTGCAAGCCCTGCTGAGGGTGTGGCTAGCTGTCGCTTTGGTGGTGATGACTGAATGAAGGTGCTTGTGGAGTGCACTCCTGAACCCATTGCAGCCCAGACATTCAGAATGGTAAGACTGATGCTCAATAGGGAGTTTGGGCCACGGGTTGCTGCAGATTGCACCGCCACTGGCAACGAATGTGGATAATGTGAGGACAGTGGTGAGATGAGTGTTCTTGGTGTTTGCGCGGTTCTCCGGCAGAGTCCTCTATGCAGGGCAGAGATTGTTTGTGCTATAACCGCTATATGATCGTGTGAAAGGGGACACAATGCACGAGCATTTGCAGGCTCTCAAGGTGCAGCACGAGTATGAGGTGCTAGGATAGTCAGAGGCCAGTTGCCAGCATAGCTTCTGGGATGTGCTCGCTATCCAGAGCCTCGGAATCACTTATTGAAGACAGCCACACTGTCATGCACGGACTGTTGGCCCTTTTTGAGCATGATGTTTCAGGTGTCCCTAATGCTCTTAAGATCGCCGTTGAGCCGTCCAAACTGGCTGATCTGAAAGTGCATTCTGGATGGCTTATGCTTCTTAACCAGGCAGACCCATTTGTTGAATACACTGTCTCAGAAAGGGGTGAGCATACCCTTGCTGCGGCTGGTGAGATACATTTGGAGCATTCTTGAGAAGATTCCTCCAGATGGGAAATTTGCTGCGAGAGTTAGAAATCGTCAGCCTTTGAGATCCGTAGATTAAGATTCTTAATGGAAAGTGTAGAATTTGCTTGGTCAAACAATCAAGGGAAAACAACAAGGAGGAACATCATGATGGGGCTATGTGTTCTCAGGATGATGCTAGTTCTGCGGCAAAGCTGAGGCAAACATCTGCTCAATCCATAGACAGTGAATTGGAAGCCATTTCTGTGCAAGTGGAAAAAGAAAGGCTCAAGAGGTGTAAGAAGAGTGGAAGACACTTCTTTGGGTACTTTCAGATGATCTGCATCCCTAGGACCTTCACAGGTTGTACCAAATATTCTTCTCTTGCCTGATGCAAAATCAAGATGTGGTGTGTGAACCAGCAAAGATGGAAGGAAGGTATTTGTGTGTGTGGTACATTTTGTGTCTCTGACAGATTTGGTTTTTGAGTGCGTCTGATGCAGAACTAATAATGACACTGATAATTGTGAATTGTCCACCGAGGCACCAAGGAACAATATTATCACTATTTCAGTTTGCCACAAAATACAGGGTATTTGTGTGACGAACTTATGTGAACAATTGTGATGCTGTCAATCAATCTTATCAGGCAAGTAATTACTTCAGTCAATGAAGTATGCCGAGCAGCCATGCTTCAGAGCGCCAAGACTCGTCAAACAGATGCACTTGACCACACATAAAATGTATATGTGTTCTCGGTGATTGTCGAGCAAGGGTGCTGAAAGAAGGGATTCAGGAGGAAAGGAATTTCATTGTTTAGGGTGCATGTACATTTGCCGGTTGCTGAGGGCTCTGATTCTCTGAGAAGCTTAGGAATAGAACTGCAGGTACAGCAAATGCGCTTCTTGCTTTAGTCCCTGTTAAGCTATTCCTCAGAATCCCTCCTTTGTTCTGAAAACTATGGAGTTGAAGAATCTGGAGATGGTTAAAACATTGGACCAAACTTGGCTAAGATGCATGTTGAGGGGCGAAGAGAGGGCTACATGTACAGGAGGAAGCTGTGGAGCATGGCATGAAAGTGTGTACTCTTGCTAAGATACTAAGAAGTACAGTTATGTTCTTATGATGTACAAACTGTACCTTCTGCTCCACAGCTTTCCCTGGTAAACTGAACTATAGAGTAGAATATGGTTTTATAATTTTCATATGTTGAGGACTTCAAGTGGAGATTGGCTGTTTTGAGATGTGTGGCATGCCCCTAGAATCCTTGAATTTATGCTTTTCTGATAATCTGGTTTGAGTTTTATGGTATCAACTGACTCATCTTAGAATAACTTAAAGTGATATGTCAGCCTAGAAAGTTCCACAATCTACTGATTTCAGACTTCCAGTGTATCATGGCAGGATGACACCTCAGTAACTTCCAGTATGCATACTCCCGAAAATGTTGATTTCAAATCGACTTGATAAAATTTGTATGCGGTTTCAGGATCTTGTATATCACAATCATTCTTTGCCATTGAAGCTCTTTCGAAGCTTATAAACTCTCCTGACATTGCAAGGTATGTTTGTTCTTTTTTCTCTAGCATGTTATATGTCATCAGGGTTGTTGCTTCAGCAGCATTTTTCCTGCCCTCTAGTACACTGATAATTTTTATTACTTTGATGTTCTTTGTGCACACTTTGATGTTCTTTGTGCACACAGCGCTAGACATTCTATAGATGTTGTGAACAGACTCTGTGCTGCTTCTGAACACCACACAGGTTGTCCAGAGCACATCTCAAATTGCACTCAATCATGTCAAAACATTGAGGTCTGTCCTTTGTCTATTTGGCTGATTCAATTTGGAATTAGCTGATGGTAGCACAAATTAGAATGTTGGCACAACTTTGCGGATTAATGCAAGCTGATGGTTAAATTATATTACTGTTTTAATGCTTATTGCCATTCCTATCCTAGTGGACAATTTAACCTTCACTGCATTCTCCCATGGCATGGCAGTATGAAATGCCAGTTTGTTGATGTACTTTCATCAGTTAAGTTGTATTGTCCTTCAAGATTTCCAATGGAAATAAGCTCCTTTTCCTGTTCCGTTAGCTAAAATGTGTTTGCAGCTGGCAGCTCTTTCTGTGAATGCATGTGCAGCTGGCAGCTCTTGTTCCATGTTACATCATTGCAGAAGAATTTGTGTGCAAACATTATGCTTCAGTCAACTACCATTTACTCGTTCTGGACTTTTTGTGGGTCAAGTCTTTCAATCAACTAGCTGTCCTTCAATACGAAGACAAGCCTAACATGGATGACTGTCCGCTGCATCTTCTGTTTGCAGGTTAATTATTGACTTATGATCATTTCACCTGGTAAATGATCGACTTTCAACAAGTTCCTTAAATATGATCATTTGGTGTGTGCAGGATAAGCATATGCGAAACAAAGTAATCAGACAAGCACAGTAAAAGAAGCAGCTAATGATAAAATTGACTGCTGCAATTTGTATTTACATAGTTTATTTTGGCCATCTATTGTCATCTAAATCTTCAATTTGTCCTTGTTTATCCCCTTGAGTTTGATGTTGCAGCTTGCGGAAGTGCCCTGCTACATGTTAGTTATAGTTTAGGTGGTCTTCTACATGCAGTTGGTAATATTTTCCTGTTCCCTAGTTTATAGCATAGTAATTGCCTGGTGGAAGATGGGATCAAAGGATGTTTCCTGATTCTCAGTTTTCTATCATAGCTATTCCCTGCATCGAAGTTGCCATATTCTTCATATGAAACTATCTCTGTCTGAAAATAATATTGCAGTGGCTGAAATCTCTATAGTTCAATCCCTGCAGCAAGATAAGCTGTCTTCATCTGTCCTAGAAAATATTGTACAACAACTTAGCCCATAAGCTTTCGGTTTTCTTCTTTCTCAGAATAATAACAATTTTGCTACATTTATGTATGCTTGACTCTACTGTTTGATCCATTTGTACTAGATACCTAATAAAGTATAATATCTTATAGAATTCCTGATTGGGCATTTATAATCTTTTGACCTGGCTGGACATTTATTATCATACACATAAATGGGTATTGTTTGCAGGGAGAAAAATGGCCTGACCCATTTTTTGTGGGATGAGTGGACTTTCCAAGAATGGATAGCAATCTTCCACGTCTGGCAATACCATTTTATATACCCCTATAACCTCGTATGATATGTGCGCCACGTCACTGCCCCGTTCCATTTCCATTTCCACACAGAAAACAGCAATAACCCACATCCATCCCACATTTGCCACTTTGTGGGCTCTCCTTTCCTTTGTAAAACTGTCCTCAACTTGGACTAGGTCAGATGGCTTGTTTAATCATCTCTAGGTTTTGCTTATTCTAATCTAGGAGCTGATGTATCACCCTCCCTGGCTGCAGCTGGCGCCCCAACTAATCCTTCCGACAGAAAGAAAACCACTGACCCGAGAAAAAATGTCCCACATCGTGCTGCTGCTGATACTATGCAGAGCATATGCTAAAGGATTAATGTCTGCTAAAGGAATTAACAGTGTTTGCTTTTGATAGCTTAAAGAAACAGAACTGGGTTCCAGGGGAACCTATGTACCAAGGTCAAGCAACTGAACTGTCATGTTGGTGGACAGGGAAGAATCACTTTACTGGGTAATTATACCAAAAGCCTAATAATGCTTTTCTTTCGTGTGATTTCTCGATGGGTTCCTGTGATCAGTCTTGCAAGGGGATTTGTTTATCATGATTCGCCAAAACGGGTATGCGTCTAGAAGCATATCAAATCTGTGCATGCACCTAATTACTGATAGGACACATCTATCGCACTTGGAGAAATGGTCTGCACCTGTTGGAACACTGAGAGGACCTGGTAACTTATTCCCCGGTATGCCCGCGGAAAGCAGAGAATTTTCATGTCCACCATATTCCCCGGCGCATCTCTGCATTTGGCGAATTGATGCTTGAATAATTGGTCAGATGGTTGCTGTCATTCGGGTATAATAGGCTTTACTTACCCATCTGACCATAATAATTATCAAGAACACTATGATGTATAAGGACTGGATTCTGTCCAGAGACAGCGCGCCTTGCTCCCCATGAAGCGGATTCCTCCGATGGTGCATTATCTAATCGGTCGATCATAAGCACTAGGTCAATTAGCCGAGTTGTTTAGTTAATCTCTTCTTCACCGATGATTCAGCTAGTTAATGGATGTAATTTAGGTAAGCATATCCAGGTAGTACAAAAGGATAAAGGCAAAGGCATATTGCAAAGTTTCTAACCTAGGAGTCAAACATGGGTGGTTTAGCTGTCTCTCACATTGGCTGCTACTGTCTAAGGTTTGGAAGGAGGCATGAGATGAGAGTCTACCTACCTATACCTAGCTAACAACAACAACATGTGTCTGAGAGCGAAATGCGAACCAATTAGACGCATGGGGTCATTGCTGAATAGGAGCTGGACAGGACCACGATTGTACCACATAGGTAAGTTCTTCTTAGCACAAGAGTAGGTGCTACAAGTAGCCAGTCAAGTACACCTCCGTGATGCATCAGTTGCATCTCCCAGCTGCCGCCTGCCTCCATGGATATGCTTTCTTCCCCTTACCTTATCCTAGAAGCAACTGCCCTGCAAGTTGCAACGCCCTGCAGCAGTGACCTCTGAGGCAAGTGGTGGTGGTGCCTTTGATGCAGCACCAAAATGTTGGGGAAAATTTTAAGCTATCTTCCTTTTTTAGTAACTACCCAAGTTGGCATTTAAGCTGTACATACCTACTATTTGCGACAAATGATTGTGCAAATGGATATAATTAACTATATATGCCTTTTTTGGTACGGGTATAAGTACTACTCCCTCCGTCCGGAAATACTTGTCCAAGGAATGGATGTATCTAGATGTATTTTAGTTCTAGATACACCCATTTGTATCCATTCTTTAGACAAGTATTTGCGGACGGAGGGAGTATTATATTGTTACATGGTCGTTTCTGAAACAGCTTACTGGACTGATTCTATTGATTAAGTCTGAAAATCAAGCACCTAATTATAGTATGGTGGCATAGCCCGGGATAGTTTTTGATTGATTGAACTTTTGTGGGGTCTATATTTTTGGAGTGTTATGTTTCCTATTGACCTGATGGGCCTGCAGTCTAATCTGATGCAGGTGGATGGATGGAAAGGGGGAGCATCCTAGTGGGGGCCCTTTTGTCCTTTGTCTTTGCATCCCACTGTCGGCACTACCATTTCTGGTTATTACAACGAGCAGTCGCATTTGCATCTACTGCACCCGTCGTATGTTGGCGGCAAGAAAGGCACTACTCACGGAATCCACATGAAGCAAGCAGCGCGCTGTAAGCTCCAGGTATATATCATCATCCACTTCAGTGAGATTCCTGAATTTTCTTGCATAATAACAGTGTTATGATAATTGCGCGTTGATTTTGTACCCCCGAGGCGGCAAGGCATATGAACCGGATCTTATGTGCCCCCCTGTTTCTACGTAGCAATCATTGTCTTCTCCACTAGAAATCGTGTTGTGTCCATTACCGTTGTCACTACCTATATTCGAACTCTCATCCTGTCTAGCACTCAACAATAAGATTGACCTGCAAAGGCATTCTTTCTGGGTTGAGTTTTTTTTTTCTCATTCTGTTTTCTATTTGTGAGTTCACGCTAGACAGCCGCAATCACTAACTGTGACAGCCCTATATAGGCTTGGTAAAGTAGTCCTAGCTTGTACCTCCTCCGCAGTTTCCTGGACTTCTTGTTCTAGGTTTATTGTCGGCAGACAGCAGCTTGCAGAGTATACTGTCAAATACTTGGCGCTCCTCTGTTCTGTTCATCGTGCCGTTTCTTTACGCCCATATTATATAGTCAACCTGTTAAACTTACAAGGATAAAAAAAATATAACATGTTAAACTTAGAACACAATTACACACAACACTATATACCGGCAGATTCGTCGTCGAGAGCATTTCTAACATATGAGCTAGTAATTAACCTGACGATCATCAAGCGGTAGAGTGACAATCTAGAACTGCTGCTGATATACGATGAAGTGGTTAGCTCAGGTGTCACACAGTCACAGACTCACAGGTTGCTGGCCATTGAAGAGTTCAGTTGAACCTCCAGGTCACTACTAAAGTCATTAACACATAGCCAACCAAGTAATCAAGTGGTGGCACCAAGTAATCAGATTAGCCCAGCCACTGGCGCCACTAGTGGACCATGCACGAGACCACTGCCGCGGTGTTGCCCCTGGCAAGCTTCCTAGCCCCTTGCGCGCCTCAAAGGCCAAGTGAAACCTGTGTGCTATACCTTCACCTTGGTTGCATGCAGCCAAGCCACAGAGGAAACCTACCTGAAAGCGACGCCAAAGCTTTTCTCCTCCTCCCTTTCTTAACGAACTCAGAGGAGCCACAAGACAGACAGAGGCCATGGCTGGCGGCGACCTCCCTCCCTCCCTCCGAGGTTGTGCCGCAGAGTTGCAACTGGCACGAGCAGCAGCAGCATCCCGAGAATGGCAACTTGCCCACCTCCCCCTTTTAGTATTCCATACCCCCTTTCTGTATCGCCTACTGAAGTGCCACTACTCCCTCTTACTTTACTTTGTCTCATGTTGCATACCCTGCACTGCACACCTTGTTGCATGTGCATATAAGTATAACTAGTATGTATACACGTGCAATGCACGTCCTAATTTAACAGAGTGATTTTGATAAAAGGAAAAACCATAGATTTGCAAATAGATTAAAGGCAAAAGGAAAAATATAGCAATGTATGAATGCAAATATTAATTAAAAAGTATTAAAAAGGTACAGGAAGCCGTTTTTTGTGCACATCTAGAACTGTATGTTACTTTATGTTCTCTTCCTCCCAGTTTTCCTCTCAAACAACCTCGCTTGGGCTCAAATTTCCATGCGGTCAAGTAGCAGATATGGGCTTCTTCCTTTTTCTGGAAGGGCCACGTGATTGTTCCAGAACACAGTAGAAGCAGTAGGAGTCTACTGTTCATGCGAATCCTAATGATCTCAGCCATTGGATTTAGGTGATCAACGGCTATGATTGATACTCTAGGTCTAATGCAAAACTGATACACTATATAGTAGTATAGATATGTCTCTGCTTGGCCTCTTTCGCTTTGGTTCAAAGGATAGCGTTGGAATCTTTTGAAAAAGAAATTGTGTGTGGGCTGGTTTTCGTTTGATTTGTAGGATTGTAGCTCCACTGCAATTTATTTTCTTTCATACAGGATTTTTCGATTTGTTAACATAAAGGATTCATTTTTTTTAGGGGTGATTCATTTGCTTTTTCATAGGGTACAGCTAGACCAAGACATAGCCCGGGCCGGGCTTTGCAGAGCTTAACCTGAAAATGTCAAGTCCGGCCTGACAAGATGGAACATTTCTCTTTTGTACTTTAAAATAATGAATAAATAATTTTTAGGATAAAACAATTAAGTAGTAGGAGTACTATACTTACTACTCCTTCCGTTCCTAAATATAAGTCTTTTTAGACATTTCAAATGGACTGCAACATACAGATATATGTAGACATATTTTTGAGTGTAGATTTACTTATTTTGCTCCGTATGTAGTCACTAGTCGGAATCTCTAGAAAGACTTATATTTGGGAACGGAGGGAGTAGTAAGGTACAAGTGCATTGCACGCATGAGATTTGGCAACCAAATTATGAATAAATACCATACCATATCATGTAAGGTTTGATTCATATATGCATGATGTAGATATTCGTTTAATTCTTATAGTTCATCTCATTCAAAATCAATAAGTTTTATAAAAAAATTAATCTATTTTAAGATTCATGAAATTGTGCATTGTAAAGCATAAAGAAAAAAAACAAATAATGGCAATTCATTTAGAAAAAAGAAAATTGGGCAATTATGATACAGAAGATTCTAAAACAAAGGAGAAGTGCTTGTGTAGGTTTGTGCATTATGCTTAAGTTTAACCATGCAGTCTTCTAGATTGTACATGTGGCAGAATGTGGTGGAATGTAGAAGATATCCAACGGCCAATGGTACAGTCTTCTAGATTGTACATGTGGTAGAATGTGGTGGAATGTAGAAGATATCCAACGGCCAATGGTGCTCGGATTTGCCATCTCTACACCGTCGGATTGGCTTCATCCAACGACCATCTTTCATAGTTATTCGCACAAATATATAGGGGTGTAGATTTTTATTAAAAATCTACAAAAGCACTCATTTTGGGCCTTTTCAGCTTCCAAGGCTGGTCTTCAAAAGGAAAATGAGCCGAGCCTAGGCCGCGTGGGGGCCTTTTGGGCCGAGCTGCCCATCCCCAGGTTTACTACAATCAAACAACCGCCGTCGCAAAATTTATTCAGGTAGGGTTGAAATAAATCTTATGAGTTCCTTACTCCTGTAGTTCTTTGACACCCCGGGAATCAAAGGGGCCATATTATTCTCTTTTTTTTATGGGAGAGGCCGTATTATTCTTCTTGATGAAAAGATTATGATATCCCCTGTTCTTCTTAATTGTACTATACATCGGCAACATGGCCGCATAAAAATATCCTCGGTCTCCTACAAGGCCGGTGGTGTGCGTTGCACATAATCCCTGCACTGCGCCATCAGAGATCCAGAAATCAATGTTGATTATACAAACATAGCATTATGTATAGCAGCAGTACCATCGATTCTATCCTGTGTGCAGCGTCGCCAGGAAACCAGCAGCGGCCAATTTGACCACGCGAGAACCCGGCCTTGAACCTCGATGCAACCAGAATTTAAATAGGCGCCCCATGCTTTGCATAATCGGCACTCCATTATCGTACAAGATGCAGTAGTTTAATAAATGAATAGACGTAAGATTCCGCGGCACGTATGTGCAGCTGGTCACTGGTCAGTACGTACGTATGCCCTTGCGTGCCATGGTCTTGCAAATTGCACTAAGTTTGTTTATTTATGGTTATATATCTACTGCAAATTGCACGGTCTTGCGTATGGAGAAGTTCGTGGGGATGCGCAAAGGATTCCCCCTGATGGCTTTGAACCTAATCTTTAGCGATTTCCGAAAAAGCATGGTACTGGTTGAATCCAAGTATGTAAGCAAGCTGTGTCTATATAATATCATGAAATTTACGCACCATTATTATTAGAGATTATTATTATTATTATTATTATTATTATTTGGTATGGCTAGCTCCAATCTAGATGGGAATTAACTAAGTTTCACCTAATTCCTACACCATTCGATTTTACATGCAGATTTATTACCTTTATTTTTTATTTGAATAATCAGATGGTACAGGTGCTAGATGAGATTTTAATGATGAGAATTAGCAAATCTGCATTTATTTCTTACACAGAAGTCTCTTTCCCCCTAAAATCATCTTGGAAAATATTTGTGCTAGGCAAGCGTGGAATCAAGTACATAATCATGCATGTGTTGATTGCAGATCCTTGTTCAAGCGCATTTGGAGAGCCATGGCTTCCTAGATTGTATTGGGAATGCTGACCTTCTTCACCTCCCCGGTCTCTTTGCTCACTTTCTTTTGTAGCAATTTTTTTTTTGTTTTTGCGAGGGTCTTTTGGAGCAACTTGAGGCATCACCGGAGCGCACTCTCCAAGCGCCCCCAGTTAACTGTGATCCATGTCTAATGGTAGGAAATTCGTGATGAGCGAACTACTCGTGTTTTCAAGAGATCTCCGTTTTTCAACAAGTCGTCGACGCCATCCACACCTGTGTGACCATGTCGAGAATGCAGGAGGAAGGAGCAGTGCATGTGGATCATCACTGGGCAAAAATACAAAACGACAGAGATTTTTTTTGTCTTCTTTGAAAATTCTGAGGATAGGTTTCTCTAGATTTTCCATAAAATTTCGTCCCTCGCCCGGCTGTTATTTGTTTCCTTCCCGGTGCATACAAGCTCGATCGAGACTCGAGGGAGAGGGGCGGTAGCAAGTGACGAAGAGCCGAGAATGGTAGATGGACGATATTTCCCGCCCCGCGCGTGGAGGACGGGTGAGGCAACCCTCCTCAACATGCATGCAAGCAGGCAAGTGGAGTGGGGCTCGACGGTCGACGCTCGAGCCTCCCGGCCCACACGTTTCGGATCGGAAACAATCAAGGCGAACGGGCGGACCAACATCGGTGACGAGGACGGAGCGCGAGAAAGAAGATCGATCCATCCATCATCACACGACAGCAAGTACGGCGGGGGCCACCACCACCCACGATTGGTCCAGGCCAGGGCCCGGGCCCGGCCCAGACGGACGAAGGGACGAATAATTGGCCCGCGTGCGTGGCGTGGCGTAGCGTAGCGTCAGTCGACCGGCGGCAGGCGGTGGCCACCTTTCCCGAACGCGGCATACGAGGTCGGGGGCGGAAGGAGTGGTAGGTTTAAGGTTTACCAGATCTGGGCCGGCGAATGAACCACCGGAGAAAAGAGAAGAAAAAGGCCTCGTTCAAAGTTCAAACCCGCCACCTACTCCCGGCACTCACTACGTACACCAGCAGCCTGACTGAGCAGGATTTTTCTCCTCCCTCCAGACCTCCGCCGTGGAAGGAAGCACTAGCAGCAGTTCTCTGCTCAGCTATTCCCATTGGATCCCTTCCCAATGGTGATCTTCTTGCAGTGCAGAGACGCGGCAGCAGCTATCTCTTTCCTGGATGGACCAGCCCGGTGTTCTTGTCAGTGTTTTTTGCTCCTACATCTCTCTCTTGTCTTGACTCCGATGGGGGTGTGAGAGAGAGAGATTCATGTCTATCCTGGCATCTGTTGCCGGCAGCCACACAAATGCGCAATAATGGAACGTGTGCAATAATATAATGCGTGAGCACCATACAAATATGAGTAAAATAAGGTTGTGTCCCCATCCATAATATCCTCTGATTTCTCCCCTTTTCTTATTGCAGAAAGCAAGATATATATACTACTATTTTTTTCATATGACAGCAAGAATGCAAGATATATGCTTCTTCTCACCTTGTTGAACCTTATTTGTACAACTGCCTCTTTTCCCAAAACGGTGTGCTCCTACTTGGCTTGATTGACAGGCCTCGGCATGTATCCTTGGCTTTCCCAAATAATGCATGCATGCACGCACACGCACTTCCTTCTGACTTGACCTTGAAATGACATGCATGATTGTACCGCCACAGTGTGCTACGTACCCCAACTTTGAAAAGTCCAAGTTCGACCAACGATTGCATCACACTGTATCAATCCACTGTTGTTGTACTGCTACGTCCGTCGACTCCCCAGGTACACGTCCACAGGTTAGCAACAGCCACATAAATAATGCATATGTATGTATAAACAAAGTCTCCCCTTTCCTTTTCTCCTTTGTTATCTCTACAGGGCTTCCTAGTAGCTCATTGATGGTTAGCATGCTGAGATCGCTTTTGATCCACACCTTTTCGAAATAAATAAATTATATATCATATCCATTTCCTCCTAAAAAATCACGGAAACAAATATAGAATCCATGCATGTGTGATGATGCATGCCGCGTGCGGCTTAGTTTATCATATCTCTCCACATCTTTCTTTTTTCTTTTCTTTTCTCGTTGTAAAGTCTAACAGACGAACTAAAAGAAGCGTAGCTACAGTGAGTGGCGTACAGTAATGCGCCCAGCGTGATCGGGAAGCACGTAGAGCTACTGTTCTCTGCCTGCATGGGAAGGGGATCGGTCGACATTCGACAAGCAACAAGATCGTCACGTCTCTGGCCGTTGCGTGGTTAATTACTGCAATCAAAAGCTGGCTTGCTTCATCTCGTGACCCTAGCTTTGCTTTTATCCATCTCATCTGCATACATGTATCTAATCGTATACATGTACGGATACATGTACCAAGTTCTTTTTTTCATCTATCACTCAACTGAACTTAATTAATTATGTGGAGGAGTTTCCGGTTGGCTGCTCGCACGTCCGTGTTGGCTCGACGGCGACGCCGGCCGGGGAGAGCTATAGCTCTTAGCTAAAGCAGGTAGTAGAGCGCAAAGGTATCCATCACGAGCCTTTCCTCTTCTGGACCTCGTCATTAACGTTAACCCTAGCCTATATTAAGGTTATAATATGCATCGATCGAACGTCCATCATATCGCCGTTCAAATCGGAATTAAATCGCGGCGACATCGACGGCGGGTGGGGCGCCCCCGCCGGACGGACGGACGGTGGCCGGACGGCCGTACCCCTCGACGCACCATGGAATTAAACGTGCGCGGTGGGCGGGCGTGTGGTCCTTCGGCTGTGAGTGAGACGCCTCTTGAAAGCTAGCTAGCCGAAGAAAACCTAGACACATTTGGTTGGTTGGACCTCGATCTCCCTCTCCCTCTCCAGCCGTTTGATAAATTTTCCTATTGGTCCAGGAGATTAAATTCGATAGCTGGGGCACACAGGAGATTAGATGTGTGAACTTATGGCACTGTGGGCAGACCGGAACAAACAGGGCATAGGGGAATTGAATGTGATCTGATGGATTTAGATGCCTCGCCTGCAGTTGATCACCAGCAGGTTCTTTAAGCGTCATTATTGTTCCTGTGAAATGAAACCCAGCCCTGATCCTCTGCTACCTGCACAGATCGCACTAATTAATCGCCCCAAGTGGATCGCTCATGCATGTATGTAGCTCAGCCATGTACGTGTACGTACGACGGTCTTGATGGCTAGGAGGCGCCGGACATGCCATGCATCCATGCAGCCTTTGGCCATTGCTACAAGGGCAACGGCACTAAATTAAATTACGGCCTGGGTCCATCTATCTGCATCCATGCTTTGCCACTCTTCTGCATTTCTCTTAAGGCGTCTACAATATAGTAGAGTCAATAATAATGGACATTTTGTACTACGGATGTGTAAAAGTATGACTTTGTATAGTATTCCGTTTGTATACGGCTGTACATATACGCATATAGGGTTCCTTTCTTGGTTCCCAAGTCTTGTAGTTGTGCTATAAATATATGAGCCGATCGCAGTGGCGGAGACAGGGGGGACCAGCAGGGGCCCTGGCCCCCCCTAACAACCAGGATTTCAAGCTAATTTTCCTATAAACAGTACATAATTACTTGTTATTTTCTGCTAAAAACTCATTTTTCTAGGATTTGGCCCTCCCCGATCAGTTTTAGCATCACTCGGCCCCCCTGATAATTTTTCCTGGCTCCGCCACTGGCCGATCGCCCCTTGAGAGGTGTCTTCCCCCAAACCGTTTCACGCTTATAGGATGTGTTGTGTCTATTAAGTGGTTTACACTTAGAATTAACATTGGTTTACATATAAAAATATACGGTCTCTAAAACCATATAGATTTCTTACAAGGGCGAATTTAATTATGAAATGTAGGAATAAGGAGGAAAACAAAAACTAGCCATAGGTCGGGCGGAGAGAGCTAGTTGGCTGACTCCCAGTTCTTCCGATTGTAGCAACAGCAACAACAAAATCCTGACAGGCAACAATTCTATCCTACATGTGCAGCACCATCGCAAATATTTTTCTCGCTATGTCAAAAGAATTGCAACATTTCAAACATATCCAAACGCAATAATTTTTCTATGGATGAAACAAGTTCTTGTTGGTCGAGGTAAATCACTAATAAAAATCACAGAAAGTTTTTGCGGCATATATAGGAACCAACGTTTGTAGCAACACCCAAAAAATAACTTTGCAACATGGATGCAGTGACAACTAGTATGCAGAAACATCAGTATTGCTCGTGTTTATGCAGTAAAACACACATGAGTTTGTATGCAACATAAAAAAAAACATCTAACCTTCTATGAAAAAAGTGGGTATCGTCCCGCAAACCTCGCTAGCTACCTTGGGCTCGCAGGTGGCAAACTGGCTCGCTAGAGGGCCCCTCCCCCCGCAGTGCGCCAGGGGCCATATTAGGCGACCCAGACCATTCCCGTTGGCTCTCCTCCTCAAGATCTTACCATCAAACATGTCAATAAGCTCTATTATTTCAATTTGGAGTTCGATTCGGGGCGAAAGGAAGGAGTAAGGGATGATATCAAAAGCACATGTGGGGCAGAAGTGGAGGACGAGGGTTAAGCTCCACTACGTCTCCATCCATGCGCAGACTCGTTGGCTGCTGCGCCATCTCGCTGTGGCACTATGATCATAGGAACGAGCGCGAGATGTGGGCATGGTCATAGAATTTGGGATGTGCATGGCATATGTTACAGTGAAACATGGCAAATAGGGTGGTTTTGTGATGCTCGGTGGGAGCGGCCGGTCGATGAGAATTGTTTTCCAAAAAGATGTAGGATTAGATCGTTCATTCTTCAATATTAAATTTGCACAAGTATTTGCTTAGTTGTACCACAAGAAAAAACAAGGTTTTTTCTTTCTTTCAAAGAGCTTTGAAGCTTCTTCAAAATATAGTGCAATGTAATTCTAAGAAAAATAATATCGACATTTAGTTTAAAAAAATCGAACAACTCACTGGAAACGTAATCTTTAGAACTACATCATGAAAAAAAAATAGGTGGGCTCTAGATAGGTTGCATGCGGAAGTCCCTTTCTACACCCGAGCTCAAATGAGCTCGGGATGAATAGTACTCAAATTTTTTCAAAAAATGTTCAAAAAAATATGAAACTTTTATGGCAAACTTTGACAAATGTTCTAACAGCTTGCAAAATTTATCACGAAATCGCATTTGCGGAAGTCGTGGAAAAAAAATCAATGCTCCAAAATGCTTTCCAAAGTAGCATTTTTAGAGTATCAATTTTTTTTGCCACAACTTCCACAAATTTGATTTTATGATGAAACTTTGTAATCTCTTAGAACATTTGTCAAAGTTTGTCATAAAAAAATTCAGATTTTTTTTGAACATATTTATTTATTTATTGATTTTATTGTTTATCCGAGCTCATTTGCAAAAACTTCGCATCCGCATGCATGGCATCTTTGTGTCCATTGGTTTTTTTTTTTTGAGGAATGCCCATTGGTTTTGCTATAGACGCGGTTTATATTTATACGTGTCTTGCCGAATTTACACATGCACCCCTTTGGAATCGCCGGCCCCACCTGTCTTACACGCCAACCACATGCTAGATTTCCCGGCGGGCCCCACCCCACCCCTCCCCGCTCGATCCAATCTCACCGCGCTGCAGCACTGTTGCCCCTTGGAAATGTCAAGGGCCAGCCAGACAGGGACAGGGGGGGCCGCATCCGGGGACGAGCGCGCGCGCGGCGATCCGTTGCCAGGAAAATATCTTCGAGTTGTGCATGTGATGTCGTAGGTTTTCTATTGTTATCTTCTCCGTTGGATTGGCTCCCTGCCTGCAGTACAACGTCGGCCAGCCGCAACGCCGGTGGTAGTACAACTCCATTTTCTATCCTCTCCTCCGCACAAGTGGGGAGCACTAGTTAATTCTTAATTACTACCATACGAAAGATGAATATTTTTTGTTGTTGTTTGAGGCGAGTTCTTGGCCGGTTACTAGGTTATTACGTGGTCTCGGTCAGCCCGTCGCCGTCCGTGGCCCTGTGGACGTGAGGTGACTTGTCTGGTGGTGATTGGGTGGAGCGAGGGACACGTCGGCCGGGTGGGATGATCCGGTGAGGCGACGTGGTGCCCGGCCACTTAAGGAGAAAACGAAGGCGATCGCATGTAGGAGTATGTAGGAAAAGAAAGAGAAGGCAGTGTCATGGATGGATGTGGGGGGCAGGACGAAAGTGAAATCCCATCGAGTAGTGCTAATCTCTTGATCAAGTACACATACGACTTTTGAGCAATCATGACCGACCTTCGGAGGGGCTGTGCGTGCATGATATATAGGATAGGAGACCGAAAATGATGGCCTCTTGGCTGGCTCACTTGGTGATGAGAAGTGTGGTGTGCACTTTCATCACCCAGGCTCGAACTCCTCTTTTTTTTTTTAGAATTAAGTTTTGTTTCGGTACACCCGCTTAAATTTTTACATGAATCTTAGGCCCAGTTCTTTTGCAGGATTCTTTCAGAATCTGCCCCTCTTTAGCTTCTCCTAAAATCTTTGACCCCCATTTGTTTTGCAATTCTAACTAATTAGACATTAACTGATAGGATTGTAAAACAAATGAGGCTCAAAGATTCTGAGAGAATCTGGCAAAAGAACTGGGCCATAAAGTTACTTGAAAAGAGTTTTCTTGTAAATTTATGATCAACTAATTTTAATCACCACTCTCCTAATGGATCAAATAAAAGATCATGACAGTCTAAGAAAGAAGGACTAACTTGTAATCTCCACCTTTAATTTGCATCAAAATATGTATACTTTTCTAATTGGGTGTACTGAAGCAAAAATGAAAGTTCAAGGTTATTTGTAAAAGTAGTATGAACTTGGTGCGTCGCAAGAGGGGAAAAAATCAAGATGAAGAAGACTACAACTAAGAACATGGGACAAAACCCGGTAGTAAAAAAAGTTTCATTGGAACTACAAAGTAAATAGAACTATCATCAAGCAGGACACTTAAACTGACATGCATGATGCGAAGGCTCTAGGCTGCCACCCATGACATGTGAGCCTTGGATCCTCTTAGCTTGACTATTTTAGCTAGACCTTATCGGTATGTTTCTATACTGATAAATTCATGCGATATAAAACTAAAGACCCACATATGACTTGAAGTGTACAGTGCCACTAGTTACTTTTGTTGTAGATATATAAATATAGTATTATAATTGGCCAGACATGTATCACTGCTAGTATAGAATGGCCATGCTCAATATTCTCAGGCCTTTAATTTTTTCGAAGAGTACAACAATATATTTGATCCAAGTTTACGAGCATAGCTATTACTTAATTCAGGGGAAAATAGTGTTCCTGATCGCTCAACTATTGTTGAATAAGTTCTTGATACGACCGCCGGGCCGATGTCACAGTAAATAAATAACTTTGATTAAACTAAAGAGTATATAGAAAATTATCAGATAATATCCCATCAAACTTACTTAAGATTTTTAAAAATTTAAAAGCATATAGAATAGTGATTATTTTAAAAATCACGGGACATGATAAGTTTGCTAAAAAACATCTCTTTGTATTTCATTTATTCATGATTTATCTATATTCACATAATGTTTTCTTCTACCCCTTCAATTTTACTGTTTTCCAGTTTTGTGATTTTGTAAAATAAAAAATTTAAAGTAGTGTCCGGTAAATTTCCATCTCCTATTTATTTTATATAAAATGGCAACCGACCACTTTTTCTTTCAAATCAGTTGAGTTTTCAAAGACAGAAAAAACTTTAACTTTTCTGTTTTTCTATGAATTCTCTAGATTTTCCATATGTTTGTCAATTTTTGGGAAAATATCATTCTTGATTGCTCAACTTCTATTGAATAACTTTTTGGTAGGACTATGGGGCCGATGTCACACACATGATGGCAGCCTAGTTAGCACAATAATAAAAATAAAACTGTAGAAATATAAAATTATCAAATATAGTGAAAAAAATCCATCAAACTTATCTAAGATCTTTCAAGTTTTAGAAAGCACATACAATATTAAATATTTACAGAAAATCTTGGAACACAATAAGGCCACCACAAGTAGAAAAGGGGGCAATGGTCCAGGCCAGGTCAGCCCATTAGTCCCGGTTCAATCCAGAACCGGGACCAATGGGGGCATTGGACCCGGTTCATGAGCCCCGGGGGCCGGCCGAGCCACGTGGGCCATTGGTCCCGGTACGACTGGACCTATTGGTCCCGATTGGTGGGACGAACCGGGACCAATGGTCCTCGCTCCTGGCCCACCACCATTGGTCCCGGTTGGTGGCTTGAACCAGGACCAAAGGCTACCCTTTAGTCCCGGTTCTTGCCACGAACCGGGACCAATTAATTGCCTATATATACCCCTCGCCCGCGAGTAGAGCACTCCCACTGCTCTGTTTTTCGTGATCGGCGAGGGGAGAGCTTTGTGGTGCTCTAGCTCACCTCCTATGAACACGAGGTGTTCGATGGAATGCCTGAGCCACACTACTTAAGCTTTCTCCTCTCCAAGCTCGACCTCCAAGCTCCATTTTCCTCAATATTTGTCTAGGTTTAGCGGTCCGTCACGTCCCGTCCCCGTCTTCACCACCGTCGATCGCCTGCGCCGATCTCGTCGCCGACACCACCGTGGTGAGCCTCTTGTTCTTATCTTCTTTCTGAAAGGAAAAAAAATTCTTACTTGTATGTTTATATAGATACTTGTATAATTTCCTTACTTTTATTATTGCATCTTATATAGTGCGATAGTATTGGTATCCGCACCCATCGACCCTCGTCCTGTCTATGATTCAGATGCGGTATATATTATCTTTTCATAACTATTGGTTCATTTATTGTTTATGACAATTATGCCGACCAACGTGACATAGATTTTATTTATCTAGGAGGTTGTTGAACCGGAAATTCCAACCGACCCTATTGTCGAGAGGTTAAATTTAGTTGAAGAAGAAAACAATTTCTTGAAGGAAAAAATTAGAAAAATTGAGGAGGAGAAGATGATATTGGAGTTGCATGTTGCGGATGTCGTTGATGATCACAAGATCAAGATGGATGCAATGTGCTTGAAGATTAGAAAGATTAGAAAATATGCCATTCATACCGAGGCTTGGTGTCATTATGCCGTTGGATCAATTGTTACATTGGTTGCGATTATGATCGCATTTGTTTTCGCATTGAAATATTTTACATAGTTTCAATGTATGGTTTAATTAATTTAGATGCTCTGCAGACCTTTATGTTGTTAGATGAGAAGTATGTATGTACTTTGGTTTTAATGTGATGATGAACTTCTATTAATTTGGTCACTTAATTATCTATTCATGATGTTCTGCAATGATTTTTGACACACTTAATTATATATAATGCATGCAGATGAACCGGCATTGGATGTACGGTTCAAGACACACCTCCGAGTACATTAAGGGCGTGCATGATTTTCTTGAAGTGGTTGAGGCAAACAAGCAGAATGGTTTTATGTGTTGTCCATGCCCTATATGTGGGAATCCGAAGTCTTACTCTGACGGGAAAATCCTTCACACCCACCTGCTTTACAAGGGTTTCATGCCACACTATAATGTTTGGACGAGGCACGGAGAAATAGGGGTTATGATGGAAGACAGCGAAGAAGAAGAGTACGATGACAACTATGTGCCCCCTGAATACGGTGATGCTACTGAACATCAAGAGGAACCAGACGATGTGCACGATGATGCTGCAACAGGCGAAGCTGCTGAAGATCAAGAGGAACCAGACGATGTGCCCGATGATGATGATCTCCGCCGGGTCATTGTCGATGCAAGGACGCAATGCGAAAGTCAAAAGGAGAAGCTGAAGTTCGATCGCATGTTAGAGGACCACAAAAAAGGGTTGTACCCTAATTGCGAAGATGGCAACACAAAGCTCGGTACCGTACTGGAATTGCTGCAGTGGAAGGCAGAGAATGCTGTGCCTGACAAAGGATTTGAGAAGCTACTGAAAATATTGAAGAAGAAGCTTCCAAAGGATAACGAATTGCCCGACAGTACATACGCAGCAAAGAAGGTCGTATGCCCTCTAGGATTGGAGGTGCAGAAGATACATGCATGCCCTAATGACTGCATCCTCTACCGCGGTGCGTACAAGGATCTAAACGCATGCCTGGTATGCGGTGCATTACGGTATAAGATCAGACGAGATGACACTGGTGATGTTGACAGCGAGCCCCCTAGGAAGAGGGTTCCTGCGAAGGTGATGTGGTATGCTCCTATAATACCACGGTTGAAACGTCTATTCAGAAACGGAGAGCATGCCAAGTTGATGCGATGGCACAGTGAGGATCATAAGAAAGATGTGAAGTTGAGAGCACCCGCTGACGGGTCGCAGTGGAGAAAAATCGAGAGAAAGTACTGGGATGAGTTTGCAAGTGACCCAAGGAACGTATGGTTTGCTTTAAGCGCGGATGGCATTAATCCTTTCGGGGAGCAGAGCAGCAATCACAGCACCTGGCCCGTGACTCTATGTATGTATAACCTTCCTCCTTGGATGTGCATGAAGCGGAAGTTCATTATGATGCCAGTTCTCATCCAAGGCCCTAAGCAACCCGGCAATGACATTGATGTGCACCTAAGGCCATTAGTTGAAGAACTTTTACAGTTGTGGAATGGAAATGGTGTACGTACGTGGGATGAGCACAAACAGGAGGAATTTCACCTAAAGGCGTTGCTGTTCGTGACGATCAACGATTGGCCCGCTCTCAGTAACCTTTCAGGACAGACAAACAAGGGATACCATGCATGCACGCACTATTTACTTGACACCGATAGTATATACCTGGGAAGCTGCAGGAAGAATGTGTACCTGGGCCATCGTCGATTTCTTCCGACCAACCATCAATGTCGAAAGAAAGGCAAGCATTTCGAAGGCGAGGCAGATCACCGGAAGAAGCCCGCCATGCGTACTGATGATCACGTACTTGCTATGGTCAATGATTTACACGTAATCTTTGGAAAGGGTCCCGGCAGACTAGCTGTTCCGAGTGACGCGAGGGGACACGCACCCATGTGGAAGAAGAAATCTATATTTTGGGACCTACCCTACTGGAAAGACCTAGAGGTCCGCTCTTCGATCGACATGATGCACGTGACGAAGAACCTTTGTGTGAACCTGCTAGGCTTCTTGGGCGTGTATGGGAAGACAAAAGATACAACTGAGGCACGGGAGGACATGCAACGTTTGCACGAGAAAGACGGCATGCCTCCAAAGCAGTATGAAGGTCCTGCCAGCTATGCTCTTACCAAAGAAGAGAAGGAAATCTTCTTTGAATGCCTGCTTAGTATGAAGGTCCCGACTGGCTTCTCGTCGAATATAAAAGGAATAATAAATATGGCAGAGAAAAAGTTTCAGAACCTAAAGTCTCATGACTGCCACGTGATTATGACGCAACTGCTTCCGGTTGCATTGAGGGGGCTTCTACCGGAAAACGTCCGATTAGCCATTGTGAAGCTATGTGCATTCCTCAATGCAATCTCACAGAAGGTGATCGATCCAGAAATCATACCAAGGCTAAGGAGTGATGTGGTGCAATGTCTTGTAAGTTTCGAGCTGGTGTTCCCACCATCCTTCTTCAATATCATGACGCACGTCCTAGTTCATCTAGTTGACGAGATTGTCATTCTGGGCCCCGTATTTCTACACAATATATACCCTTTTGAGAGGTTTATGGGAGTCCTAAAGAAATATGTCCGCAACCGTGTTAGGTCAGAAGGAAGCATCTCCATGGGCCATCAAACAGAGGATGTCATCGGGTTTTGTGTTGACTTCATTCCTGGCCTTAAGAAGATAGGTCTCCCTCAATCACGGTATGAGGGGAGACTGACTGGAAAAGGCACGCTTGGAAGGGACTCAATAATATGCAGGGACGGATATTCTTGGTCTCAAGCACATTACACAGTTCTACAGAACTCTACCTTGGTGACCCCGTATGTCGATGAACACAAGAACAGTCTGCGCTCCAAACACCCGGAGCAGTGCGACGACTGGATTACATGTGAACATATCAGGACTTTCAGTAGTTGGTTGGAAGCACGTCTCAGAGGTGACAACACTGTTTGTGCTGAGCTGTACTTGTTGTCCAGGGGACCATCTTCGACTGTTACGATTTGGAAAGGATACGAGATAAATGGGAATACACTTTACACGATTGACCAAGATCAAAAAAGCACCAACCAAAACAGCGGTGTCCGCTTTGATGCAACAACCGAGAGGGGAAAGGACACATATTATGGTTACATAGTGGACATATGGGAACTTGACTACGGACATGATTATAAGGTCCCTTTGTTTAAGTGCAAATGGGTCAATCTGTCAGGAGGCGGGGTACAGGTAGACCCACAGTACGAAATGACAACAATGGATCTGAAAAATCTTGGGTACACTAACGAACTGTTCGTCCTAGCCAATGATGTGGCACATGTTATCTATGTGAAGGACATGTCTACCAGACCGAGAAAAAGGAAAGATAAGGAAGCGAATACATCATACGATGAGCCAAAGCGCCACATAGTTCTTTCAGGAAAAAGGGACATTGTGGGAGTGGAGGGCAAGACAGACATGTCTGAAGATTATGAAAAGTTTCATGAAATTTCTCCCTTCAAAGTCAAGGCTGACCCCAGCATCCTGATAAACGATGAAGAATATCCATGGTTACGACGCAATAAGCAAATGACACAAGCGAAGAAAAAGTAAAGACTTTCTCCCGCAACTATTATGATGATACCATGCCAACTTTGTAACAGACGAGTATGATACCATTGTCCGTTTTGTACATGCACATGCTATGTGGGTGAATTTATGATACCATGCCAAATTTCAACTTTTTCAGAGTTCATTTGAAATGCTTTAATGTCTTATGGTTCGGCCCTCGTAATAATTAAAAATAGCAACAATAAGTATTTTGTTGTAAGTAGAAACAAAATAAAATAAATAAAGCAAGAAAGAAAACAAAAAAACAAAAAAAGTGTTTTCAAATTTGAAGACTAATGGCACTAACAGAAAGTTTATAATTTTTCTAAAACTAAAAGCAAAAAGAATTAAAAAATAGAGCAAAAAAACAAAATAAAATTTATAATGCAGAAAACAAAACAAAAAAACTGGAAAATAATTAAAAATAGCAACAATAAGTATTTTGTTGTAAGTAGAAACAAAATAAAATAAATAAAGCAAGAAAGAAAACAAAAAAACAAAAAAATGTTTTCAAATTTGAAAACTAATGGCACTAACAGAAAGTTTATAACTTTCCTAAAACTAAAAGAAAAAAGAATTAAAAAATAAAGCAAAAAAACAAAAGAAAATAAATAATGCAGAAAACAAAACAAAAAAACTGGAAAATAAAAATAAAAATAGCAACAATAAGTAAAGAAAACAAAAAAACAAAAAAATGCCTCCTACTGGGCCCCCACGGCCTGAACGACTAGAAACCCTACCATGGGCCAGGATTTAGGCCCGCAGTAGGCCCAGAAGGCCCATCAGGCAATTCAGTAGCAAATAGGGCCGCAAGCCTACGGTGGAGAGGAGCTCGAGAGGGGTGCGGCAGTGGGGCTTATAAACCACTGCGCGCCCCTCTCAACTAGCGAGGTGGGACTAAACTTTGGCCCCGACGCGGGCAGCATAGGGTCCTTTGGTCCCGGTTGATGGCACCAACCGGGACTAAAGGGGGGGGCATTAGTCCCGGTTGGTGCCACCAACCTGGACCAAAGGCCGCCGCTTCCCGCCCTTTGGGCTGCTGAAAAGAGGCCCATTGGTCCCGGTTGGTGCCACCAACCGGGACTAAAGGGGGCATTAGTCCCGGTTGGTTTCACGAACCGGGACCAATTCTCTTCATATATAACTAGCACTTAGCAGTTTCTCCAAAATCCATCCCTTTCTTCTCCGCCCGACGCCCGCTGCTCTGCCTCGTTGTCGCCGCCGCCGAGCCCTCAGGCTGCTCCACCTCGTTGTCGCCGCCGCCTCCGACGCCGTCAGGCTGCTCCACCTCGTCGTCGCCGCCGCCTCCGACGCCGTAGTCAGGATGGTCCACCTCACCATCGCCGCCGCCCTCGACGCCATCTGCCCCGACGCCAGTGCCGCTCCCCACGCCCGACGCCGCCCGCCGTGCCCCGCCACCCCCCTGTGAGCACCTGCCTTGCGCCCCTGCCTTGCCTGCTCCTGCACCCCTGCCCCGCCCCGCCGGCGCCTCGCTCCTGCATCTGTTTTTATTAGTTTATTTTTTTCATATATATATAATGTATGTGTATGTATGTGGCTATATGTTTTTGTTCATATGTTGCTATATGTTTTATTTTATTTTTATTACTTTATTTTTTTGTTCATATGTGATGTATATGTGTATGTGGCTATAATGTATATGTGTATGTGATGTATATGTATATGTGTATGTGTATATGCATATGTGTATGTGGCTAGAATTTTCTAAATATATACGTTAAAAATGTTTTTTTGTTCATAGAAAGTTTTTTGTTCATATATAGAAAGTTACAATTTTAGAAAAAGATGGATAGGAAAGAAGAAAATAAGAAAGAGGAAAGAAAGAAGAAGAGGAGAGGAAAAGAAGAGGAGAAATAAATAAGAAGAAGAAAAAAGAAGAAAAAGAAGAGGAGAAGAAGAAAGGAATAAAGGAAAAGAAGAAAAAATAGATTTTTTTTCTATTTTTTCTTCTTGTCCTCTATTCCTTTCTTCTTCTCCTCTTTTTTTCTTCTTTTTCTTCTTCTTCTTCTTCCTTCTTCCTTCTTCCTCTTTTCTTCTTCTTCGCCGTCAGGCAGCTCGCCTTCGCCCTTGCCGCCGCCCCCTGTGAGCACAGCCTGCTCCCGCGCCCCTCCCGTCACGCGCCCCTGCGCGGCCACCACGCCGCCGCCCCTGCCCGATACCCCCTCCCTGATAACATTATTTTCCGAATAGAGGAGAAAGAAGAAACTTCAACACGAGGGGGGGGGGGGATACCGATACCCCCTCCCCGATAACATTATTTTCCCATGTATATGTATGTCGCGTCGTTGTTGATATAACCCCCTTGAGATAACTTCGACATGAGGGGTGGTCGATATATATACCCCCTCTCGACCGTGATAACCTATACAACGGCATCACCCCCTCGGTCCTCTCGCTCGACCAAAACTCTCGAGGCCACCCAAATTTACCAAGTTAAAAGAGCGTTGTCGCCGAGGCCACCCCAAACCCTTGAAGCGTTGTGTCGAGGCGACCCCAAACCCTAGAGAAGCAGCGTCGAGGCCACTAACATGATTCCTTATTGTGATTAGCTAGCTAGTTCTACGTTTTCCACTAATATATATATATATATATATATATATATATATATATATATATATATATTCATCTGTACCATGTTTGAATAATAATTGACATGTTGTAAATATTTGCAGAAACTATGGAGCACTCCCAAGACGAAGAAACAGAAGCGATGTTGGGGGACATAATCGCACAAGGAAGTGATGAAGTTGCGTCATTTCTCCTCGACACCGATGGTCAGGAAGGACTTGGTGAAGAAGAGGGCTATGTTCATGATGGCTTCGGCCCATTAATGCCGGTAAAAGAAGAGCGCTATGTTCATGATGGCTCCGGTGACACAATGGAGGTACAAGAAGGAGACCGTGCTGACTGCTCCGTTGACCGAACCGAGTCTGGCCAGGTATATATATATATATATATATTAGTTAATTAAGCCCGTGTTGACTAGTTAATGGATGCATCCATTGTTTTGGTATATGTACACATATTAATTACTCTCGTCTTTCTTCCTTTTAATTTCTAGCCCTCTGGATCGAGCACAACTTCGGTAAGGAGAGGCCCGAAGAAAAAGTTGAGCTCGGATGAAAAGTTTGAGATCATAGAAATCGCGCCCGACGGTGAACCGATTGAACCCATCCGGACAAAGCGCGCATTTTCTCCTCAGTGCGGGGTTCTTGTTAGGGACAAGATCCCGATCAACATCCAACAATGGTATAAGCCTAAGGAGGAAGACCCTGAGGTGTCTTATGTCAATGATATGCAGAAAGAAGATCTTTGGACTTAGCTGAAGGCAAATTTCACCCTACCGCCAGAGGAGGATCCGGAGAAGCCAGTTAAAGAGCAATTAATCAAGTCTTGTGCTCTTAAGAAGATGGCAACCCTATTCAGGAGGTGGAGGAAAGAGCTGAACAAGTTTGTCGACAAAGAAAAGACACCAGAATTCATCGGCAAATATGAGAAGATCAAAGGTCACTGGCCCACATTTGTGGCCCACAAGACATAGGAAAAGAGTAAGAAGATGTCGGCGACAAACAAGCTAAATGCTGCGAAGAAGAAGCTTCACCATCACACAGGGTCAGGTGGCTACCTCGAAGCCCGGCCTAAGTGGTCCAAGGTTGAGAATGATCTGCTTGAAAAAGGGATCGAACCAGAGACAATGTACTGGCCAGACCGTTGCTGGACTTGGTTCTTCGGGGCTGGCGGAACCTTGGACCCTGTATCAGGTAAGTGCCATTGGACGGACGAGCAACTGAAAATACCAGTCAAGCACATTCGGCACTATATCGATGCAGCGCAGCTAGGGACGTTCGTTCCAGACAGGGAGAAGGATGAGCTCACAATGGCCCTCGGGAATCCTGAGCACCCTGGACGGACACGAGGCACGCCAGGCTCCATTCCGTGGAAGGTTGGTTTTTCAGACGCAGGGGGTTACAAAACCCACGAGAGGAGGAAGAAACTGGAGCAGGGCCAACTGCAGGCGCTGCACGAAAGGGTAATGGGGCTAGAGGAACGAGAAGAGGAACGAGAAGCAGCAGATCACAGCAAACGACCTGCCGAAGCTTTCCCCGAAGCTACCCCTCCATCTCAGCGGAGAAGCAGCGTGGCTTCCACCGAGCTGCTTCAGCTGGAGCATGTCTTGACGGCTCCTGCCAGCTATCCCGTGGATGCTATCATGGAGTCTCAAAATTGCCACATTATGGCGCGAAGGATGAATTTGAAGGTCAAGGCAGCTGTTGGCTTTGTTTATCCTACTGGACCCGGAGCAACTTATCACTGCCGAACAATTCCAGAAGGATATGCTAGGGTGATGGTGGATAAAATAATGGAGGGATTTGAGGACCTCCTGCTTGACCACCCTACCCGTGAAGGGGAGACTAGGCTGGGTTCTGCTCTGAAGACTCCATGCCTATGGCGGAAGGAGCTCATCAACCTTCCGAACTGGATGCCTCCGCCTCCTCCTCCTCCTCCTCCGGCGAGTCAGGGCACTCCGCCTCCTCCACCACCTCCTCCTCCACCGCCTCCTCCTCCGGCGAGTGACGATCAGGGCACGCGTGGCAGCACTCCGCCTCCTTCTCCGGCATGTGGCGGCACTCCGCCTCCTTCTCCGCCCGCGCCGGCGCTCCTGAGCAGCCAACAGCCTCCTCCTTCTCCGCCTCGCCAGCAAGGGCGGAAGAGACCTGCCGCCGCCCCGGCTGCTCCGGCGCGTCATAGTCCTTCTCCTCCGCCTCGTAAGCAAGCACGAAAGAAGACATACGCCGCAGCCGCTCCGTTTGCTCCGGCGTTTAGCAGCACAACCAGAGGCGGGAGGCAATACAGATATGGTCCGCCTCTCAAGCCTCTAGAGAAGTTACCATACGAGAGGACCGAGGAGGAAAACGATACAATCGTGCGGACCCAAGTGAAGGAGTTCTTTGAAGGGGTGAAAGCAAAGAGACATCCACCTCCGAAGGAGAAGGTAGATCCGGTGAAAGCAAAGCGCACTCTCGATGCCCTGAGGAAACCGGCAAAGTCTCCGCCGAGAACCAACTATGAGCGCATTACTGAACAGACATATCTCCAAGAGGAGCGGTCGGGAAGTACTGTCAGACATCAAAGGCCAAGAGAACGAGCAGCTGCGAAAAAAAATGATCAACTCGGCGAACAAGCAAACTAATCGTGCCCCCTGCTCAATGTGTCTAGCGGCAACATCGTCGCTAATGCTCCGAGGATGGTGGCCGGTTATGGCAATCTACAAGATTACCTGCCTGACGATGCACTTCCTGATTTCATGAAGGTGGACGAACACAGATACGAGTACGGGAAGCCTCTCGTCAAAGATGAAAAATCTCTTACAACGATGATGCGAAGATTCCATACTTGGTACATGAAAACCTGCAGAGAGTCTGGGGGGACGAATAGTTTGTATTTGAACATTAAAGAGGAGCACGACCTCGTTGGAACTGATCTGTTGTGTGTTCCATTTGAGGAGTTTTTCGCGTTCTTCAATCAAAAGGCCCTCGATAAATTAAAGGTCTTTTGCTACTGCCTGTAAGTACTATTTCTGTCATTAAGTCTCTATATATAGCTCGGCTCTTTCATTGCATGTATTTATAATTAATTATCCTCAATATATTATGCAGATTGAAGATCGTCGAGTGCAAAAAACAAGAAATTTATGATATTGGGTTCATTAACACAAATATCATAGATGAATTTCTGGTTAAAAAGCATGAAAAAGAGGCCGAGGACAACTTGCTACGATTGTTGATCAAAAATCAAAACAAAGATACCATACTCTTTCCTTACAACGGCAAGTGAGTGTTACTGTCGTGTGCATATTCGGTTTCCCTTATTACTCGAGCGAGGTTATAGTAACGTAATTGATGAGTTATGCATGCGTGCGCAGGTACCACTATGTTCTTCTGGAGATTAAGCTTGAGCGGGGACTAGTAACCGTCTTAGACTCGAGACGGAAAGATCCCGAAACCTATGCGGACATGACTGAAATGCTCAACAAGTAAGTTCAATCGATCATTATCGCACCATATCGGCAACTTTTTGTTCATTTCCTGATATCTCAAGTAATAATAATTATTTTCTTTGTCTTGCAGGGTTTGGAAATAGTTCATCGCAGAAGCTCCGGGGCTGCCGAAGGAGCTGCGATATACATACCCGAAAGTAAGTACTACTGGCTAGCTAGTTGAGCGCATCTCCCGTTGATTCTATAGCTATATATACTTTCATCAATGCCATTTATAATGCTTCATTATCAGTTTGATTGACCTCTATTTCTCGTAAAGTGCTTGTGGCAGGAACAAGGGAATGATTTCTGTGGATACTACGTGTGCGAGTTCATCCACAACGCGACTTTGAAAAACAAGCGGGGCTACTCTCAAAGACAATATGAAGTGCGTAAGCAATAATATTCACAATTTCATTTTATTACACCATCATTTCTGTTGAGTTTCATTCATATATATGTATTAATTAACCCCCTTCTTCAAATTAGACGTGGCAGATGCGGAATGAACTCCTAGAACCAGATCGCATGAAGGCAATTCAAGAGGAGTTGACGGGGTTCTTTCTTGACCACGTCATCAATAAAGCCGGAGAATACCATGTGGAAGTTGATTTCAATTGCCAGGGGATTGTAATTAAGAGATCATACATATTGACCATGTATGTAGCAAGTAGCGTCGGATACATGATACGAAAACTTGTTGTTCGACCAATCTCTCCGAGAAGGAGAGGTCGATCGATCACTTCTCTCGGTATGCATGATGAACTTCTGTACTCAATGGTTCTCTCGATCACTTATGTATATAGTACGTAACGTCGACCAAGCACGGACATAAGAGAGGACACTTCTCTCTATTAATTAGCTAGCTAACACAATATATGAAACACCTAAATTAACCCCCCAAAATCTCACCCCCCCTTTAAAAAAACAAAAACCCCAACCACTGGAATGCTGACGCGTGGATGCCTTTTGGTCCCGGTTGGTGCCACCAACCGGGACCAAAGGCCCCCCGACTGGGCTCGGCGGACCGGCCACGTGGAGGCACATCTGTCCCGGTTCGTGTTTGAACCGGGACTAATGGGTGGAGGTATTAGTAACGACCCATTAGTCCCGGTTCATGAACCGGGACTAAAGACCCTTACGAACCGGGACTAATAGGTGTTTTTCTACTAGTGCACTAATGTTTTTACTCTAATTTCATCATTTCATTTATCCATGATTTATCTATATTTACTAATATGTTTGCTTCTTATCACTTATATTTTACTATTTTCCATTTTCCTGAATTTTCATGTTTAAAAAAAAGTGGTATCCGATACATTTTAATTTTCCTAATTATTATGTGAAATGTTCTCTATGTCGACCATTTTTTTCCTTCAAATCCATTGAGTTTTGTGAGATGGTAAGCTTCACTTATCTGTTTATGACCCTAACTTCTCTAGATTTGACATGCATACTTTTGCCATTTTTCGATGACCTGCCTACGGTTGCAAGATCCTCGCCATGTTATCGCTCAAACACTTTTAATGGTGCAAATGACCAAATTTAGATGATTTTGATACTGTAGTGACCAATAGTTTCCTGGAATTATAATTTGATAATTAATAATGAAGGAACCAAAGTGTCCCTTTTATTTATTTTCTTTCATTTTGTGCAAATACATTTCACAGGGTACAAACCTAGTTTTTTCTGAACTAGATAAAATACTTACCGTTAAGTAACATGACTATGCATAAAATGACCACCGAATTTTCTTTGTTCAAGATATATTAATTCTGGCAAGGAGGATAAATGATTAACCTCATGAAATTAAGTATCACTTAAGTACAATGGACAGTTAACTGGACTTGAAAAAACAGATGATAATTATGAAGAAAAACAAAATCTAATACAATGGGCATGCAACTGGGCGCATAACGATCAGCAGAATCCTTAATTTTATTTTGTGAAGAAAGAAGTGTACAACAAGCATGGCTGCCATTTAATTTCATCGTACAATCTTTTTGCGCTGGTCTTATCCTCGCCTCTCACACGATGTTAATTAGCTTACTTACGTACTAATATTATACTTAATAATATGTTTGCTTCTTCACACTTCAACTATACTATTTCCCATTTTCCTGTTTTTTCATGTATTTGTTTTAAAAAGTAGTATCTGATACATTTTCATTTTCCTAATTTTATGTGAAATGTTCTCTATTTTGACCACTTTTTTCTTCAAATCCATTGAGTTTTGTGAAAGGATAAGCTTCACTTTTCTGTGTATTATCCTAACTTCTCTAGATTTTCCATGCATGCTTTTGCCAATTTTTGATGATTTGCCTACGGTTGCAAGACCCTCGCCATGTTACCGCTCAACCACTAATGGTGCAAATGATCAAATTTAGATGATTTTGATACTTTAATGATCAATAATTTCTTGGTATTATAATTTGATAATTAATAATGAAGGAGCCAAAGTGTACCATTTAGTTACTTTCTTTCCTTTTGTGCAAATACATTTCACCGGGTACAAACCTAGTGTTTTCCGAACTAGACAAAATACTTGCCATTAGACTATGGGATAAATGACCATTGGATATTTTTTGTTCAAGATATATTAATTCTGGCGAGGACGATAAATGATTAACCTCATCAAATTAAGTATCACTTAAGTACAATGGACAGTCAATTGGATGCAGGAAAACAGATGATAATTATGAAGAAAAACAAAATCTAATACAATGGACATGCAACTGGGCGCAAAACGATCAGCAGAATCCTTAATCTTATTTTGTGTTGAAAGAAGTGTACAACAAGCATGGCTGCCATTTAATTTCATCGTACAATCTTTTTGCGCTGGTCTTATCCTCGCCTCTCACACGATGTTAATTAGCTTACGTACGTACTCCTGCTAATCAAGATTGATCCATTTAAGGTACCTAAAACGGAAGGTGACGATGAAGGCACACCACTTGTAGTACGTACCGCTGGGCTCCATCGGCCCCAAGTGGACATTTGGTGCGCCCATTTTCGCTGTTGCCATAATTTTTCCCGCTCGTACGTACGTCCTCGGCTCTGCTCATGCGCCGTACCAACATGGTCCGTCAAGCTAAGACAAGGTGATCTTCTTTTCTTTTCTTTTTGAGTTGTTGCGTTGAAAGGCAAGGTGAATTGAGCTGAGTATTGACGTTGAAAGGCAGATATTTTTTACTGATGGATGGAACTCTAGAGATAGCTGCTAGCCAGCAAACCCCGGTACAGACGTCGTACACCGTGTCTTTTCTATGGTGGGGAACTGGATGCGAACACGGAGATTTGTCCGGTGCGTGCGGTGTATGGTGGGGTCAACCCCACCCCCGAAACGGTAACGTTCGGCATGATTATGTCCACTTCCCTCAATAATTGAGCACATATATGGCAACATGTATATACTCCACATATAGTAGTGGCCGCACTGTTCGTCGTAGGCTCCATTTGGCATCAGTTGAGGGGTACGCGTTGATTGGACAACCTTGTTCTGTTGCATTTTTCTCCTTTTTCTTGCTGGCAATGCACCCTAGAAGAAGATACCTTTGCTCGTTCCTCAACACTACAGGTATTTGTTCACTGATTGATCTATATGAAAACAGCGTGTGGTCACTAACTAAAAATTTAAATTATGGAGGAAATTCTGCAAACACGCCAAAATGACATCGGCGTGCCGCTCCGACTGGCCGTGCACGCCGGCTTCCTGTTTCCGGTAGGCTTTGCAATATCCGTGCGTGTAACTAGCGCCGGGAACGGTAATAAAAAAAAGAAAAAAAAATACTAGCGCGGGGAACGGCAAGTCAGTACCAGTAGTGCTTCTTCAACGTTCAACGGTCTACTGCTCGCACGGCTCATAAAACGTAACCAACACTGCTTGCTCCGTCCTTACATAATTCCGAGCGGAAAATTGCATGTCCACGTAGACACTCATCACATAAATGAAATATGTTCATACTTTTGTAAGCAAAAACTTTCCTTTTCTCGCCGGTCATGAAGACGTTTCAGTGCAATAATTTAATAAGCTGTCTGTAGCATACGTGTAGTATTTGTGAACAGGGATGCGTTAGCGACTGCCACTTGACAATAACATGTACTTCAGTTTAGATATCTTCCTATTCCAGAAATATATGTATCACAAGTGTTGGAAATATGAGGAATTTACCGAATGATTTTATTAAAAAAATATAAGATAAAGCATGACTAATATAGCAGAGATAAAACAAGTCATGCAATCTGACAGAGAGAAGGTAAATATCATCTGCATATATGAACTGTAACCAAACATATCTAGAGCAGACAGTAGGGCAAGTTGCATATATGAAGTAGAACCTAACAAATCTAGGGCAAACACTAGAACAAGGAACTGTGGCAAGACCTCTAACAAAAAAATATGAGAACGTACGGAACGGGAGCAGAAGCACCGGTCTTGGGGTCGGTGTCCTCGCCACCCATGTCGACGAGGAGGTTGTCGACGTCGGGGAAGAAGTCGTCGTTGGGGAAGTAGTCGTCAGAGTCCGGGGCGTCCGTGACGAAGAATTCAGTAGTCGCGCTGAGCGCTCCCCAAAATCCTTATCACCCTTCTCCCGTACAAGACTCAAAGAGGTGCGGTTTCGGAGGCCTACTGTCCCGTCTCGCGGTGCATGCCGCAAGCCGGGATGAGGAAGACAGCAGCAACTCAGAGATTGGAACCGATGGCGAGAGGAAGAAGTTCTGGTGCGTCTCTCTGAGAGGAGCGACCTCCCTTTTATAGGCGCAAGAGGAGGAGGCGAGAGGGCAGCGAAGGGAGGTGAAACGAAGATAGGGAGGCGAAGTGAACAGCCAGCAACCGATGGGATGCGCCGTTCGCATTCAGTCTCCACTATAGCAAAAATCTTTTCAACTTACGTGCGACCTTTCGTATACTAGTCGTGCGTGGCAAAAAAATAGACATCGGCTTATTCCCACAACCCGCGGCGCGACGCGTCATGACGAGGCGAGGCGTGGCGAGACGGGAGGCGTAGGAGGAGCGCGCATGAACGTCTCTCTTGTTCTCATGCTCATACATGTGGGGAAACATCCTCCCTTATAAGGAGGTCCAACTCCCATCAAACTAGCAATGTGAGACTAAACTTTAGTTCCACCTCTTTCCTTGCACGAATGGGCTGCACGGATCTCTAGGATTTATTAGGAATTTCTGAAACTGCTATTGGGCTGATAGACAAAATTCCAGCAACAAGTAGTTGCTTCAAGCTTGCATTACATCTCTTTTTATCAATACAAAATTGAATAACCGACCGATGATTTTCCAAGATGACAAGTGGTTCTAGAATAGAGCTAGTAATACTAAATTAACAGTGGATCAACTAAGATAAATGGTATGTATAGATTGTCTTAATTTATCTGAGTTGAAAGACAGTAAACTAGAAAGATGGTGTTGGCAATATATTTGGAACACTAAATCATATTCAACAATGAAAATGTACAACTTCACAATGGGATCAATGGATCACATCCTTTTCAAATGACCCTAAAAATGTGCTAGCAGGATGAGGCATACAATTTCCTTCTGGCTTATGTTGCATGATAGGATAAACACCGGAGGTCTACTCAAGAGGAAGGGTTCTTTCATATGAATGAGTACAATCGCACTTTACGTCAAATCAACACTGAAGAAACTAAAATGCATCGCTGGGACTCTGTCGTTCCCAACAGAAGATGGGGCACTTCGGATTTAATGATGCAACTCTTGCTACCCAAAAACTTCCCATGTAAACTACAATGGATGTGATCATTGTTGGTTGTGATCAGTTGCTGAAATGTTTTCTTTTTGCAGGAAAACTCTTAGGATTCATTTATTCATTCTCAACAATGGTTACATCATTTATGAGCATTTCTTGAGGAAGCTAGGGGTTCATCAACCCAAGTACAAAATTCAAAGAAAATCGAAAAAGATCTAGCCACCTCATGTGCTGCTATGTTTGCTTCTCTTTGGCATATATAATACACATGAAATTTCATCAGATGTGCTTGCTTGCAACATGCAACCTTGGAATATAGCCGAGATGACCGCTGCGAAGAAGCCCCCATCACTTAGAGTGAATATAACCAACTCATTGTCCGATTGGAAAACGGTTCTGAAGCGTCCCATATGCTAAGCAAACCATATACCATCACTAATTGCATATGCTTCAGAGAAAAAAGAGATCAGAACTCTCTCTAGAACCAAGAAACCTCACCTCAACGGGATCCAGAGGTGGAATCAGCAGAAGGGCACACCACACTATCAACCTAATCAACAAGGCCTTGACATCAATCTTCATTACCAACACATTGTTAATCTCTTGTAATACCAATCCCTAGTGTGGATTCATACGTGTGTTACCTTAATCATTCATATGTATTATTAACATGATCATTGTGATGATGTTTGTGGGTGACGCGTTCCAAATGTATGTTCTTTTTTTGAATATTTTTGCTTAACTTTGGACTCAAAACTTGCTCAAATGAATAAATAAATAACCCAAACTGACATTGTTTTCAGCAAAAAAAAGGATGTTATCGTTTGTGCAGAAATGGCTGGATAAAAATAAAATATGTTCAAAAAGTTTCAAGTTAGAAGGGACATAGTGACAGCCCCCCCCCCCCGCGCCCTGAGGCATGGGGAACCCCAACAAGGCGCATGGAGCCTGGGTGGGTCCCCTGGTCAGCCTCGGGTGGCCCCTAGCTTTATATGCCTCTAAAACCCTCCATCTCTGATTTTGTACGACATGGAGGCGCTACCACCATCATTTTCCTCTCGGAGTGCCTCTGGAGGCTATGTTATTGCCTCCGGAGAGAAGGATTCTTTAGTGACATCATCATCAAACCCTTCTCCATCATCACCATCATGTTTTCCCCTACTATGTGTGAGTAATCCGCTATAGGCACATCTGATGCACTACTAGGGAATAGCTTATAGGCAGACGCTTACTAGTAGCGTGGGTTTAGACCCCTCGCTATTGCTACTTACTAGTAGCGTGGGTTTATACCCCCTGCTACTACTAAGTTGATAGTAGTAGCGCGGGTTTATAACCCTCGCTACTACTAAGTGATTTCCACCGTTCCCCTCGGGACCAGCCGTAGTAGTACCGTGGGTTATAAACCCACGCTACTACTAAGTTGATAGTACTAGCTGAAGGAAATATGCCCTAGAGGCAATAATAAAGTTGTTATTTATATTTCCTTATATCATGATAAATGTTTATTATTCATGCTAGAATTGTATTAACCGGAAACTTAGTACATGTGTGAATATATAGACAAACAGAGTGTCACTAGTATGCCTCTACTTGACTAGCTCATTGAATCAAAGATGGTTATGTTTCCTAGCCATAGACATGAGTTGTCATTTGATTAACGGGATCACATTATTGGAGAATGATGTAATTGACTTGACCCATTCCGTTAGCTTAGTATTTGATCGTTTAGTATATTGCTATTGCTTTCTTCATGACTTATACATGTTCCTATGACTATGAGATTATGCAACTCCCGAATACTGGAGGAACACTTTGTATGCTACCAAACGTCACAACGTAACTGGGTGATTATAAAGGTGCTCTACAGGTGTCCCCGATGGTACTTGTTGAGTTGGCATAGATCGAGATTAGGTATCTTCGGGCCCTCTCGGTAATGCACATCACTATAGGCCTTGCAAGCAATGTGACTAATGAGTTAGTTGCGGGATGATGCATTGCGGAACGAGTAAAGAGACTTGCGAGTAACGAGATTGAACTAGGTATTGAGATAATGACGATCGAATCTCGAGCAAGTAACATACCGATGACAAAGGGAACAACGTATGTTGTTATGCGATTTGACCGATAAAGATCTTCGTAGAATATGTAGGAGCCAATATGAGCATCCAGGTTCCGCTATTGCTTATTGACCGGAGATGAGTCTTGGTCATGTCTACATAGTTCTTGAACCCGTAGGGTCTGCACGCTTAACATTCGGTGACGATCAGTATTATGAGTTTATGTGTTTTGATGTACCGAATGTTGTTCGGAGTTCTGGATGAGATCAGGGACATGACGAGGAGTCTTGAAATGTTCGAGACGTAAAGATCGATACATTGGAAGTCTATATTCGGACATCAGAAAGGTTCTGAGTGGTTCGGGTATTTATCGGAGTACCGGAGAGTTACGAGAATTCGCCGGGGAGTATATGGGCCTTATTGGACTTTAGGGGAGAGAGAGAGGGGCTGCCTAGGGCAGGCCGCGCGCCCCCAAGGCCTAGTCCAAATTGGACTAGGGGGAGGGGCAGCGCCCCCTCCTTCCTTTTCCTCTCTCTCCCCCTTCCTTCTCTCCTACTCCTACTACTTGGAAGGGGGAATCCTACTCCCGGTGGGAGTAGGACTCCCCAGGGCATGCCATAGTAGAGGGCCGGCCTTCTCCTCTCTCCATCCTTTATATACATGGCCAGGGAGCACCCCATAGACACACAAGTTGATCATTGATCTCTTAGCTGTGTGCGGTGCCCCCTCCACCATAATCCACCTCAGTCATATCGTCGTAGTGCTTAGGCAAAGCCCTGCGCCGGTAGATTCATCATCACCGTCATCACGCCATCGTGTTGACGAAGCTCTCCCTTGAAGCTCTACTAGATCGTGAGTTCGTGGGACGTCACCGAGCTGAACGTGTGCAGATCGTGGAGGCGCCGTATGTTCGGTACTAGGATCGGTCGATCGTGAAGATGTACGACTACATCGACCGCATTGTCATAACACTTCCGCTTACGGTCTACCAGGGTAGGTGGACTACACTCTCCCCTCTCATTGCTATGCATCATGTTGCGTGTGCGTAGGAATTTTTTTGAAATTACTACGTTACCCAACAGTGGCATCCGAGCCAGGTTTATGCGTAGATGTTATATGCACGAGTAGAACACAAGTGAGTTGTGGGTGATAATGGTCATACTGCTTACCAGCATGTCATACTTTGATTCAGCGGTATTGTTGAATGAAGCGGCCCGGACCGACATTACGTGTACGCTTACGCGAGACTGGTTCTACCGATGTGCTTCGCACACAGGTGGCTGGCGGGTGTCAGTTTCTCCAACTTTAATTGAATCGAGTGTGGCTACGCCTGGTCCTTGTTGAAGGTTAAAACAACACATACTTGACAAAAATCGTTGTGGTTTTTTATGCGTAGGTAAGAACGGTTCTTGCTAAGCCCGTAGCAGCCACGTAAAACCTGCAACAACAAAGTAGAGGACGTCTAACTTGTTTTTGCAGGGCTTGTTGTGATGTGATATGGTCAAGACGTGATGAGATATAAGTTGTTATATGAGATGATCATGTTTTGTTGAAGTTATCGGCAACTGGCAGAAGCCTTATGGTTGTCTCTTTATTACATAAGATGCAAGCGCCAAATAATTGCTTTACTTTATCGCTATGCGATAGAAATAGTTGCAAGAGCAATAGTTGGTGAGACAACCATGTGATGACACATTGATATAGATCAAGATGATGGAGATCATGGTGTCATGCCGGTGATGAAGGAGATCATGACGATGCTTTGGAGATGGAGATCAAAGGCACAAGATGATGATGGCCATATCATGTCACATATTTTGATTGCATGTGATGTTTATTTTTTATACATCTTATTTTGCTTAGTTCGGCGGTAGCTTTATAAGATGATCCCTTACTAAAATTTCAAGGTATAAGTGTTCTCCCTGAGTATGCACCGTTGCGACAGTTCTTCGTGCTGAGACACCACGTGATGGTCGGGTGTGATAAGCTCTACGTTCACATACAATGGGTGCAAGCCAGTTTTTCACACGCGGAATACTCGGGTTAAACTTGACGAGCCTAGCATATGCAGATATGGCCTCGGAACACTGGAGACCGAAAGGTCGAGCGTGAATCATATAGTAGATATGATCAACATAGTGATGTTCACCATTGAAACCTTCTTCATCTCACATGATGATCGGACATTGTTTAGTTGATTTGGATCACGTGATCATTTAGATGACTAGAGGGATATCTATCTAAGTGGGAGTTCTTAAGTAATATGATTAATTGAACTTAAATTTATCATGAACTTAGTCCTAATAGTATTTGCATATCTATGTTGTAGATCAATAGCTCACAAATAGCTTCCCCGTTTTATTTTGATATGTTCCTAGAGAAAACTAAGTTGAAAGATGTTAGTAGCAATGATGCAGATTGGATCCGTGATCTGAGGATTATCCTCATTACTGCACAGAAGAATTGTGTCCTTGATGCACCGCTAGGTGACAGACCGATTGCAAGAGCAGATGCAGACGTTATGAACGTTTGGAAAGCTCGATATGATGACTACTTGATAGTTTAGTGCACCATGCTTTACGGCTTAGAATCGAGGCTTCAAAGATGTTTTGAACGCCACAGAGCATATGAGATGCTCCAAGAGTTGAAATTAGTATTTCAAACTCATGCCCATGTTGAAAGGTATGAGACCTTTGACAAGCACTTTGCCTACAAGATGGAGGAGAATTGCTCAGCTAGTGAGCATGTGCTCAGAATGTCTGAGTACTACAATCACTTGAATCAAGTGGGAGTTAATCTTCCAGATAAGATAGTGATTGACAGAGTTCTCTAGTCACTATCACCAAGTTACTAGAACTTCGTGATGAACTATAATATGCAAGGGATGACGAAAGTAATTCCCAAAGCTCTTCGCGATGCTGAAATCGGCGAAGGTCGAAATCAAGAAAAAGCATCAAGTGTTGATGGTTGGCAAGACCACTGGTTTCAAGTAAAAGGGCAAGGGAAAGAAAGGGAACTTCAAGCAAGTTGACACTCCCATGAAGAAGCCCAAAGCTAGACCCAAGCCTGAAACTGAGTGCTTCTACTGCAAAGGGAATAGTCACTGGAAGCGGAACTACCCTAGATACATGGCGGATAAGAAGGATGGCAAAGTGAACAAAAGATATATTGGATATACATGTTATTGATGTGTACTTTACTAGTGTTTATAGCAACCCCTCGGTATTTGAGACTGGTTCAGTTGCTAAGAGTAGTAACTCAAAATGGGAGTTGCAAAATAAATAGAGACTAGTTAAGGGTGAGGTGATGATGTGTGTTGGAAGTGATTCCAAAGTTGATAAGATCACCATCGCACACTCCCTTTACCTTCGGGATTAGTGTTGAACCTAAAATAAATGTTATTTGGTATTTGCGTTGAGCATGAATATGATTGGATCATGTTTATTGCAATATGGTTATTCATTTAAGTCAAAGAATAATTGTTGTTCTATTTACATGAATAAAACCTTCTATGGTCATACACTCAATATATATTCATAATATAGAAGCCAAAAGATGCAAAGTTAATAATGATAGTGCAACTTATTTGTGGCACTGCCGTTTAGGTCATATTGGTGTAAAGCGCATGAAGAAACTCCATGCTAATGGGCTTTTGGAATTACTTGATGCTTGCAAACCATGCCTTATGGGCAAGATGACTAAGACTCCGTTCTCCGGAACAATGGAGGGAGCAACTAACTTATTGGAAGTAATACATACTGATGTATGCGGTTCGATGAGTGTTGAGGCTCGCGGCGGGTATCGTTATTTTCTGACCTTCACAGATGATTTGAGCAGATATGGGTATATCTACTTGATGAAACATAAGTCTGAAACATTTGAAAAGTTCAAAGAATTTCAGAGTGAAGTGGAAAATCATCGTAACAAGAAAATAAAGTTTCTATGATCATATCATGGAGGAAAATATTTGAGTTACGAGTTTGGTCTTCATTTGAAACAATGCGGAATAGTTTCACAACTCACGCCACCTGGAACACCACAGCGTAATGGTGTGTCCGAACATTGTAACTGTACTTTATTAGATATGGTGCAATCTATGATGTCTCTTACCGATTTACCTCTATTGTTTTGGGGTTATGCATTAGAGACAGCTGCATTCACGTTAAAAAGGGCACCATCTAAATCCGTTGAGACAACAACTTATGAACTGTGGTTTGGCAAGAAACCCAAGTTGTCATTTTTAAAGTTTGAGGCTGCGATGCTTATGTGAAAAAGCTTCAACCTGATAAGACTGAACCTTAATCGGAGAAATGTGTCTTCATAGGATACCCAAAAGAGACAGTTGGGTACACCTTCTATCACAGATCCGAAGGCAAGATCTTTGTTGCTAAGAATGGATCCTTTCTGGAGAAGTAGTTTCTCTCTAAAGAAGTGAGTGGGAGGAAGGTAGAACTTGATGAGGTAATTGTACCTTCTCCCGAATTGGAATGTATTTCTTCACTAAAATTAGTTCAAGTGATGCTTACACCAATTAGTGAGGAAGTTAATGATGATGATCATGAAGCTTCGGATCAAGTTACTACCGAACCGCGTAGGTCAACCAGAGTACATTCTGCACCAGAGTGGTACGGTAATCCTATTCTGGAGTTCATGTTACTTGACCATGACGAACCTACGAACTATGTGGAAGCTATGATGAGCCCAGATTCCGCGAAATGGCTTGAGGCCATGAAATCTGAGATGGGATCCATGTATGAGAAAAAAGTGTGGACTTTGGTTGACTTGCCCAATTATCGGCAAGCCATAGAAAATAAATGGATCTTCAAGAGGAAGACGGACGCTGATAGTAGTGTTACTATCTACAAAGCTAGACTTGTCGAAAAAGGTTTTTGACAAAGTTCAAGGTGTTGACCACGATAAGATTTTCTCACTCGTAGCGATACTTAAGTCTGTCCGAATCATGTTAGCAAATTGGCACATTTTATGAAATCTGGCAAATGGATGTGAAAACTACATTCCTTAATGGATGTCTTAAAGAAGAGTTGTATATGATGCAACCAGAAGGTTTGGTCGATCCTAAAGGTGCTAACAAAATGTGCAAGCTCCAACAATCCATCCATGGACTGGTGCAAAGCATCTCAGAGTTGGAATATACGCTTTGATGAGTTGATCAAAGCATATAGTTTTATACAGACTTGCGGTGAAGCATGTATTTAGAAGAAAGTGAGTGGGAACACTACAACCTTTCTGATAAGTATATGTGAATGCCATATTGTTGATCGGAAATGATGCAGAATTTTCTGGAAAGCATAAAGGAGTGTTTGAAAGGAGTTTTTCAAAGAAAGACCTTGGTGAAGCTGCTTACATATTGAGCATCAAGATCTATTGAGATAGATCAAGGCGCTTGATAAGTTTTTTCAATGAGTACATACCTTGACAAGTTTTTGAAGTAGTTCAAAATGGAACAGTCAAAGAAGGAGTTCTTGCCTGTGTTGCAAGGTGTGAAGTTGAGTAAGACTCAAAGCCTGACCACGACAGAAGATAGAGAGAGAATGCAAGTCATTCCCTATGCCTCAGTCATAGGTTCTATAAAGTATGCCATGCTGTGTACCAGACCTATTATATACCCTGCCCTGAGTTTGGCAAGGGAGTAAAATAGTGATCTAGGAGTAGATCACTGGACAGTGGTCAAAATTATCCTTATAGGACTAAGGAGATATTTCTCGGTTATGGAGGTGATAAAAAAAGGTTCGTCGTAAAAGGTTATGTCGATGCAAGTTTTTGACACCAATCCGGATGACTCTAAATCTCAATCTAGATACATATTGAAAGTGGGAGCACTTAGCTAGAGTAGCTCCGTGTAGAGCATTGTAGACATATAAATTTGCAAAATACATACGGATCTGAATTTGGCAGACCCGTTGACTAAACTTCTCTCACAAGCAAAACATGATCACACCTTAGTGCTCTTTTGGTGTTCATCACATGGCGATGTAAACTAGATTATTGACTCTAGTAAACTCTTTGAGTGTTGGCACATGACGATGTGAACTATGGGTGTTAATCACATGGTGATGTGAACTGTGGATGTTAAATCACATGGCGATGTGAACTAGATTATTGACTCTAGTGCAAGTGGGAGACTGAAGGAAATATGCCCTAGAGGCAATAATAAATTTATTATTTATATTTCCTTATATCGTGATAAATGTTTATTATTCATGCTAGAATTGTATTAACCAGAAACTTAGTACATGTGTGAATACATAGACAAACAGAGTGTCACTAGTATGCCTCTACTTGACTAGCTCGTTGAATCAAAGATGGTTATGTTTCCTGGCCATAGACATGAGTTGTCATTTGATTAACGGGATCACATCATTGGAGAATGATGTGATTGACTTGACCCATTCCGTTAGCTTAGCATTTGATCGTTTAGTATATTGCTATTGCTTTCTTCATGACTTATACATGTTCCTATGACTATGAGATTATGCAACTTCCGAATACCGAAGGAACACTTTGTGTGCTACCAAATGTCACAACATAACTGGGTGATTATAAAGGTGCTCTACAGGCGTCTCCGATGGTACTTGTTGAATTGGCATAGATCGAGATTAGGATTTGTTACTCCGATTGTCGGAGAGGTATCTCTGGGCCCTCTCGGTAATGCACATCACTATAAGCCTTGAAAGCAATGTGACTAATGAGTTAGTTGCGGGATGGTGCATTGCGTAACGAGTAAAGAGACTTGCCGATAACGAGATTGAACTAGGTATTGAGATACCAACGATCGAATCTCGGGCAAGTAACATACCGATGACAAAGGGAACAACGTATGTTGTTATGCGGTTTGACCGATAAAGATCTTCGTAGAATATGTAGGAGCCAATATGAGCATCCAGGTTCCGCTATTGGTTATTTACCGGACATGAGTCTCGGTCATGTCTACATAGTTCTCGAACCCGTAGGGTCCGCACGCTTAACGTTCGGTGACAATCAGTATTATGAGTTTATGTGTTTTGATGTACCGAAGGTTGTTCGGAGTCCCGGATGAGATCAGAGACATGACGAGGAGTCTCAAAATGTTCGAGACGTAAAGATCGATATATTGGAAGGCTGTATTGGGACATCGGAAAGGTTCTGAGTGGTTCAGGTATTTATCAGTGTACCGGAGAGTTACGAGAATTCGCCGGGGAGTATATGTCCTTATTGGGCTTTAGGGGAGAGAGAGAGGGGCTGCCTAGAGCAGGCCGCGCGCCCCCCAAGGCCTAGTCCAAATTGGACTAGGGGGAGGGGCAGCGCCCCCTCCTTCCTTCTCTTTTCTCTTCCCCTTCCTTCTCTCCTACTCCTACTACTTGGAAGGGGGGAATCCTACTCCCGGTGGGAGTAGGACTCCCCAGGGCGCGCCATAGTAGAGGGCCGGCCTCCTCCTCCCTCCATCCTTTATATACCTGGCCAGGGAGCACCCCATAGACACACAAGTTGATCATTGATCTCTTAGCCGTGTGCAGTGCCCCCTCCATCATAATCCACCTCGATCATATCGTCGTAGTGCTTAGGCGAAGCCCTGCGCTAGTAGCTTCATCATCACCGTCATCACGCTGTCGTGCTGACGAAGCTCTCCCTTGAAGCTCTACTGAATCGTGAGTCCGTGGGATGTCACCGAGCTGAACGTGTGCAGATCGCGGAGGTGCCGTACATTCGGTACTAGGATCGGTCAATCATGAAGACGTACGAATACATCAACCGCATTGTCATAACGCTTCCGCTTATGGTCTACGAGGGTACGTGGACTACACTCTCCCCTCTCGTTGCTATGCATCACCATGATCTTGCGTGTGTGTAGGATTTTTTTAAAATTACCACGTTACCCAATAGTAGCGCGGGTTATAAACCCCACACTACTACAAAGTGGTCTCCACCATGCACCTGCGACATGCCATAGTAGTAGCGTTGGATTAGCGTGGGGTATAAACCCAACACTACGAGTAATGATGCCGCCACCTCTGCCTCTCACCCCTCCTCTGCCTTTCACTCCCCTGACGTCTCTCCTCGTCCTTCACTCCCCACAATTCCCCCAACCAACCCTGTCGCCGCCGCCGACACCGACAACCTCCTCTCTCCCAACCCCACCACTGGCGCCCCCACCTCACCAGCAGTCATTGCCATGGATAGAGCCGCAGCCTCTCTTGGCGCCCGAAGCCCTAGCTCAGGCCGTCGCGACCCACCCACTGCGTCCCATGTTCACGTGCGAGATCCGTGTCCTGCGTTCATGGCCAAGTGGACGTCCCACGGAGATCCTCCTCCTCGCTGTGCCCTTGTGCCGGCCTTGAACCCTAGCTAGGGACCCCCTTCTCCGGGCATGGCGCGGCGCGGGGAGGGCTCCCTCTTGCCCGCTGCCGATGCAAATGGCCCGCTGGAGGTCCTGCTACTTGCTCCTCCGAATCTCCTGCTGCTGCTACTACTAGTGCGGACCGACGCCATGGAGGTGAGGTTCCCCCTTATCCTCTCTTTCTCTTCACCGCAGGCAGCCCCTGACCCCCTTGGATTCGATTTGGCAGGTCGTGTGTAGATGCCTCTGTTGAGAAGAGCTCCAAGATTGGGATGTCGTTGCTCCTTAAGCCTTGATGACTGGTAGCTTTCCATATCGCATAGACCACTTGTGCTCGCTTGGTGTCATTTTATTTTGAGAATCAGTACTACTTGCCCAATGTCCAGTAGCTTGTTTTATATGTTTGAGATCTAAATCAGTGATTCTCTAAGTATATTGAACTGAATCTCGCAAATGCTTTTGGCCTTCATATGCCTCTATCTAGAAAATTCAAGCCCCTTTCTGTTATGCTATTATGCCTCCCCACAAAATTCTTGGATCCCTCTCTCTTGCTACTTAACATGGTGTGCAAGTGTACAACTTATACATGAATACACTAGAAAAACATGATATGCTTTATTTGTTCTCGTATAAATCCAACAAAGTAGTAAATGCACTTGTCTTACATATATCACACAGAGTGGGGTAACCTCTGCAAATAGAAAGCAGGCAATTTTCCTTCAGTAGCAATGATTCTGCATATAGATACAAAAAATGTTTGATTGCTTACATATTAAAGCGTTGCTGCAGGGAAAATACCTCGACTACCATTGCAATAACCTTTTCTTGGCACTACTAGTGACCAAGTCGGCATTTCTCTTCCACTGCCTTCAATAACCTTTTCTCAGCCCCTGACCCCCGATGGCATTTCTCTTCTCCCCCTTACCCTCTGTTTGTCTCCTTCCTCCGACTGCTTGCTGCACCACAACAAGTAATTATTTTTTCAGAGAGGAGAAGAGGAGAGGTCTTGCAATCCAACTTACCTATATTCTTGAACAAATGAAGCACAATACTTTGCAACACCTCAAGTTTCAGACTGAATAAATTATGTTGGCAACCTGTATTTCCAAAATTTACCCTGTATATGCATTGTGCTTTGATACGTCTCCAATGTATCTATAATTTATGAAGCATTCATGCTATTTTATTATCTATTTTGAATGTTTACGGGCTTTATTATACACTTTTATATTACTTTTGGGACTAACCTATTAATCGGAGGCCCAGCCCATATTGTTGTTTTATTGCCTGTTTCAGTATTTTGAAGAAAAGGAATATCAAATGGAGTCCAAACAGAATGAAACCTTCGGCAGAGTGATTTTTTGGAAGAATATGATCCTGGAGACTTGGAGTTCACGTCAGAAGATCCTCGAGGAGGCCAGGAGATAGCCCCCCCTACTGGGCGCGCCCCCTGTCTCATGGGCCCCTCGAGGCTCCCCTGACCGACTTCTTTCACCTATATATTCCCTTATACCCTAAAAACATCGATGGAGAAGATAGATCGGGAGTTCTGCCGCCGCAAGCCTCTGTAGCCACCAAAAACCTCTTGGGAGCCCGTTCCGGCACCCTGCCGGAGGGGGAACCCATCACCGGTGGCCATGTTCATCATCCCGCCGCTATCCATGACGAGGAGGGAGTAGTTCACCCTCAGGGCTGAGGGTATGTACCAGTGGCTATGTGTTTGATCCCTCTCTCTGGTGTTCGCTCTATGGCATGATCTTGATGTATCGCGAGCTTTGCTATTATAGTTGGATTTATGATGTTTCTCCCCCTCTACTCTATAGTGATGAATTGAGTTTTCCTCTTGAAGTTATCTTGTCGGATTGAGTCTTTAAGGATTTGAGAACACTTTATGTATGTCTTGCCGTGTTTATCTGTGGTGACAATGGGAAATCACGTGCCACTTGATGTATGTTTTGGTGATCAACTTGCGGGTTCCGCCCATGAACCTATGCATAGGGGTTGGCACACATCTTCGTCTTGACTCTCTGGTAGAAACTTTGGGGCACTCTTTGAAGTACTTTGTGTTGGTTGGATAGATGAATCTGAGATTGTGTGATGCATATCATATAATCATGCCCACGGATACTTGAGGTGACAATGGAGTATCTATGTGACATTAGGGTTTTGATTGATTTGTGTCTTAAGGTGTTATTCTAGTACGAACTCTTGAATAGATTGATCCGAAAGAGTAACTTTGAGGTGGTATAGTACCCTACCATAATCTCTTTTTTTGTTCTCCGCTAATAGTGGCTTTGGAGTGACTCTTTGTTGCATGTTGAGGGATTGTTATATCATCCATCTATGTTATTATTGTTGAGAGAACTTGCACTAGTGAAAGTATGAACCCTATGCCTTGTTTCCTATCATTGCAATACCGTTTACGCTCACTTTTATCATTAGTTACCTTGCTGTTTTTATATTTTCAGATTACAAAAACCTATATCTACCATCTATATTGCACTTGTATCACCATCTCTTCGCTGAACTAGTGCACCTATACAATTTACCACTGTATTGGGTGTGTTGGGGACACAAGAGACTCTTTGTTATTTGGTTGCAGGGTTGTTTGAGAGAGACCATCTTCATCCTATGCCTCCCATGGATTGATAAACCTTAGGTCATCCACTTGAGGGAAATTTGCTACTGTCCTACAAACCTGTGCACTTGCAGGCCCAACAACGTCTACAAGAAGAAGGTTGTGTAGTAGACATCAAGCTCTTTTCTGGCGCCGTTGCCGGGGAGGCTAGGTAAGCGGCACTCACACCCCGTCAACTAAGCTCTTTCCTGGCGCCGTTGCCGGGGAGGTGAGTGCTTGAAGGTATATCTTTAGATCTTGCAATCGAATCTTTTTGTTTCTTGTTTTTATCACTAGTTTAGTTTATAAAAGAAAACTACAAAAAATGGATTTGAGTTTGTCTCATACGCTTCATCTTTTTAATATCTTTTGTGAGTATGATGGAAAGGAAAATTGTGCTCAAGTGCTAGAAGAAGAATGCATTAAAATGCTTGGTACTAAATCTTTGAATGATGAGCATGATTGCAATGTTGTTAGTATGAACTCTTTGAATATCCATAGTACTAATGATGATTGCACTAGTTATGATGAAAATGTCTCTTATAAGCATGTTGATTTTTGTGGAGTTGATTGGGTTTGCAAGTACACGCCAAATAGGGAAAATATATATTGCAAGAGGCATAAGTATTTAGAAACTAAAGGGTTGCAAGAAAGGCTAGATGTGAGTGCTGAAAATTTAAATTTCCTTTGCCGTACTTGTGAACTTTGCAATGAACGTGGTCATTTACATCTCCGATGCAAATTGTTTCATGATTGAATTGTGTCCAAAAATTGTGATGATTTGATTTCCCTTGCGCATTATAATGAACTTAGTTTGCTTTTGGGTTATGAAGAGTTTAAACGTTTAACTAAGCCTATTCCAGAATTTAATCTTGAGCATTTCCTTGATATTGATCTAGAAAAGATTTATATGTTTTGTGTGGAGAATTGCATTGAAAATCCTTATATTGCCAATTACCTAAAGAAAAGAAAGCAAATAGTAGATGATGAGAATACTAATGAAAGGGAAGAGACTTCCCGATCTCCTCCTATTATTTCTTATGATGAATCAGGTAACGAGGAGGAGCTTTCTATTCAACCAATCTCGTCAATAAGGAGCTCAAAGAGGAAGGTTGAACTCACACATAATGTGAAGAAGAGAAAAAAAAGAAGTAGCAACAAAGGTAGAAAGGTATCCCTCCCAAATGATGTTGCTCCTACTACTCATTGTGATGATGATAATTGCTATACTATTAGTGCTATCCATATTTTTAATGATGAGAGTGATTATGCTTATGATATGAAAGGGCCCAAACTTGGGGAAGCTATGTTTGATGAAGATGAAATATTTGAAAATATATTTGCTGAAATTAATGTTTGTCCCAAGCTTGGGGATGCTATGTTTAATGAAGATGATATTTTTAGCATCCCAAGTTTTGATATGCAAAGTTGTTATGATGATAGCATGCCTCTTACGTATGATGGTTATATTGATGAAAGTGGGTTTGGAAGAGTGTCAACTTTAGGAAGTAGTGATCCCACTATTTTGGAGGATGTTGAATTTTATTGTGATGAATACGAAAGTGGATTTGGAAGAGTATCAACTTTATTTAGTGATTCCACTATGTTGGGAGAGGTTTCAATCGATTATGATGAGAACGAAGTTGCTACTTATGATGATTATTATGATGAAACTTATGCTATAAAAAGTAGTGATGATTATATTTACAAATCTTGTCATGATTATGATTACCCCTTTTCTGAACATTACTCTTTTAATGTGGAAACAATTTTTAGTGTTCAAGTTTCTTATGATACTCCCACTATTCCGAATGAGAAGAATTTTGCTTATGTGGATAGTAATAAAATTTCTATGCTTGTAGATCATGAAAAGAATGCTTTAGGTGCTGGTTATATTGTTGAATTCATTCAAGATGCTAATGAAAATTATTATGAGGGAGGAACTTATGCTTGTAGGAATTGCAATAATATCAAGTTGCCTCTCTATGTGTTGAAAATCTTGAAGCTATGCTTGTTTTACCTTCCTATGCTAGTTGATTATTTTTCCCATAAGTTGTTTTCTCACAAAATCCCTATGCATAGGAAGTGTGTTAGACTTAAATGTGCTAGTCATATGCTTCATGATTCTCTCGTTATGTTTCAATTCTTATCTTTTATGTGAGCATCATTGTCATCATCATGCCTAGCTAGAAAGGCATTAAAGAAAAGCGCTTGTTGGAAGACAACCCAATATTTATCCTTACTGTTTTTGTGTGTCCACATGATTATGCTACTGTAATAATCATGTTTTATTTCTTTTGTTTCAATAAAGTGCCAAGTAAGACCTTTAGGATAGCTTACGGTGATAGTTGTGTTGATCCTGCTGAGAATCAGAAACATTTGCACCCAGTAAATTAGTTTTGTTAATTCACATACACGTGATTCTGATATGATTCTTTTTGATATGGATTGGTACACAAATTTCTTAGGACTTCCTTATTTTGTAGGAGTTTTGGATTTCCAGAAGTGTACGTTTTAGACAGATTACTACAGACTGTTCTGTTTTTGACAGATTCTGTTTTCTATGTGTTGTTTGCTTATTTTGATGAATTTATGAGTTGTATCGGAGGGTATGAACCATAGATAAGTTTGAATACAGTAGATATTACACCAATATGAATTTATAATGAGTTCATTACAGTACCTAAGTGGTGGTTTTATTTTCTTATACTAACGGAGCTTACGAGTTTTCTGTTGAGTTTTGTGTTGTGGAGTTTTCAAGTTTTGGGTAAAGATTCGATGGACTATGGAATAAGGAGTGGTAAGAGCCTAACATTGGGGATTCCCAAGGCACCCCAAGGTAATATTCAATGACAACCAAGAGCCTAAGCTTGGGGATGCCCCGGAAGGCATCCCCTCTTTCGTCTTCGTTCATCGTTAACTTTACTTGGAGCTATATTTTTATTCACCACATGATATGTGTTTTACTTGGAGCATCATTTTATTTTGTTAATATTTGTCTGCTGTTATTTAGAGTAATGTTTTGCATCTTTATTTTCAATAAAAATGTCAAGGATAGCCTTTACCATGCTTATTTTGCTAGTATACATGTTGCTGTTTGAAAACAGAAAGTTTACCACTGTTGCAAAAATTACCTAGAAAAGTCAGGGAATGATATAATGTTGAAACTTTTTGCATAATGAGCTCTGATAAATTTACTAAAGCGGGAATTTTATTTCATAATTTTTGGAGTTAGGGAAGTATTAATACTCTTGCATTCTTTACAGACTGTACTGTTTTGGCAGATTGCTGTTATGTTTGCATTGTTTGCATATGTTAGCTTGTTTAATGATTCTATTGGAGGATAGGAGTATTAAATATGCAGAGACATTTAGTATTCAATGTTGAATAATAATGTTAGTGATTTGTTACAGTAGAAAATGATAAGGTTTTGCATTGGTTTATACTAACCTATCTCATGAGTTCTTGTTGAGTTTGGTGTGGATGAAGCTTTTGATAAAAAGAGAAACCATGATATGAGAGGAATTAAGGAGACACAAAAGTTCAAGCTTGGGGATGCCCAAGGCACCCCAAGATAATATTTCAAGAAGTCTCAAGCATCTAAGTTTGGGGATGCCCCGGTAGGCATCCCACCTTTCTTCTTCAACAACTATCGGTTAGTACCGGTTGAACCTAAGTTTTTGCTTCTTCACATGAGTTGTGCTATCCTTGCAATGTCATTTTATTTTGTTTTGCTTGCTGTTTGAATACAATACCAAGATCTGAAATTCTTTAATGGGGGAGAGTCTTCGCATAGTTACATAATTGTTTAGCTACTCATTGATCTTCACTTATATGTTTTTGGAGTAGTTTTTCATTTACTCATGTGCTTCACTTATATCCTATGAGTAAATGGTTGAATGAGTTGATTGTCATAAATCTGAAATTATATATGTTTCATTTGCTTATCCCATGGGGAGTAATGACTTCACATCTAAGAAGTAGAGGTTGTAAATTTATTGAAGGTTAGCAATCATTGTATTTGTCATTTGAACAATTCATGAAAGAATATTGAAGGAAGAGAGATTTCACATATAAATACACTATCCTAGACATCTTTTATAATTGGGAGCACTCATTAAGTATTACATGCTAAAGAGTTTATGTTGGACAAGGAAGACAACGTAATGGGTTATGTTTTCCGACATCTCAGTTAAAGTATATGGTCATGGATCATTCAAACATGTTGAGCTTGCTTTTACCCCTCATGCTAGCAAAAATTCCTTGCACCAAGTAGAGATACTACTTGTGCTTCCAATTATCCTTAAACCCAGTTTTGCCATGAGAGTCCACCATACCTACCTATGGATTGAGTAAGATCCTTCAAGTAAGTTGTCATCGGCGCAAGCAATAAAAATTGCTCTCTAAATATGTATGATCTTTTGGTGTGAAGAAAATAGCTTTATACGATCTTGTTATGGAAGCAATAAAAGCGACTGACTGCATAATAAAGGTCCATATACAAGTGGCAATATAAAGTGACATTCATTCGCATTAAGATTTTGTGGATCCAACCCTAAAAGTGCATGACAACCTCTGCATCCCTCTGCGAAGGGCCTATCTTTTACTTTATGTCTTTTACTTTTATGCAAGAGTCAAGGTGATCTTCACCTTTCCCTTTTTTCATTTTATCCTTTGGCAAGCACCTCGTGTTGGGAAGATCCTCATATATATATCCAACTGGATGTAAGTTAGCATGAACTATTATTGTTGACATCACCCAAAGGTGAATACGTTGGGAGGCAACACTATAAGCCCCTATCTTTCTCAGTGTCCGATTGAAACTCCATAACCATTAGTATTGCGTGAGTGTTTGAAATTGTAGAAGACTATATGATAGTTGAGTATGTGGAGTTTGCTATTCCTGAAAATAAGATGAATTGCAATTGTTTGATGACTGAGAATGAAGTTTGCTAGTTTCCAAGAAAGTTTATGGTCTATGCTTTGACATGTGAATTGCTTGTTACTTTATCGTGAGAAGTTTTATGAAATGAACTACTGTTATGACATATAATCATGCTAGAAAAGGTGATTGAAATTATCATTGATGAAACTTGTGCACCTCTAGCATTCACACTTCATAAATTCTTTCTTTATCATTTACCTACTCGAGGACGAGTAGGAATTAAGCTTGGGGATGCTAATACGTCTCCAACGTATCTATAATTTATGAAGCATTCATGCTATTTTATTATCTATTTTGAATGTTTACGTGCTTTAATATACACTTTTATATTACTTTTGGGACTAACCTATTAACCGGAGGCCCAGCCCATATTGCTGTTTTATTGCCTGTTTCAGTATTTCGAAGAAAAGGAATATCAAATGGAGTCCAAACGGAATGAAACCTTTGGCAGAGTGATTTTTTGGAAGAATATGATCCTGGAGACTTGGAGTTCACGTCAGAAGATGCTCGAGGAGGCCAGGAGATAGGGGGTGTTGGGTAACGTAGTAATTTCAAAAAAATTCCTACGCACACGCAAGATCATGGTGATGCATAGCAACGAGAGGGGAGAGTGTTGTCCACGTACCCTCGTAGACCGAAAGAGGAAGCGTTATGACAACGCGGTTGATGTAGTCGTACGTCTTCACCATCCGACCGATCCAAGTACCGAACGTACGACACCTCCGAGTTCAGCACACGTTCAGCTCGATGACGATCCCTGGACTCCGATCCAGCAGGGTGTCAGGGATGAGTTCTGTCAGCACGACGGCGTGGTGACGATGATGATGTTCTACCGACGCAGGGCTTCACCTAAGCACCGCTACAATATGACCGAGGTGGAATATGATGGAGGGGGCACCGCACACGGCTAAGGAACGATCACGAAGATCAACTTGTGTGTCTAGAGGTGCCCCCTGCCCCCATATATAAAGGTGCAAGGGGGGGAGGCCGAGCCGGCCCTAGGGGGCGCGCCAAGGAGGGGGAGAGTCCTCCTCCTAGTGGGAGTAGGACTCCCCTTTCCTAGTCCAACTAGGAAGGAGGAAGGGGGAAGGAAAGAGAGGGAGAGGGAGAGGGAAAGAGGGGCCGCGCCCCCTCCCCTAGTCCATTTAGGACTCCCCATGGGAGGGGGAGCACCACCTCCTGGGCTGCTGCCCTCTCTCTCCCCTCAGGCCCACTGAGTCCCAATACTTCCCTGGGGGGTTCCGGTAACCCCTCCGACACTCCGGTTTTCTCCGAAATCACCCAGAACACTTCCGGTGTCCGAATATAGTCGTCCAATATATCAATCTTTATGTCTTGACCATTTCTAGACTCCTCATCATGTCCGTGATCACATCCGGGACTCCAAACAACCTTCGATACATCAAAACTTATAAACTCATAATAAAACTATCATCGTAACGTTAAGCGTGCGGACCCTACTGGTTCGAGAACTATGTAGACATGACCTAGAACTGTTTCCGGTCAATAACCAATGGCGGAACCTGGATGCTCATATTGGCTCCAACATATTCTACGAAGATCTTTATCGGTCAAACCGCATAACAACATACGTTGTTCCCTTTGACATCGGTATGTTACTTGCCCGAGATTTGATCGTCGGTATCCAATACCTAGTTCAATCTCGTTACCGGCAAGTCTCTTTACTCGTTACGTAATGCATCATTCCGTAACTAACTCATTAGCTACATTGCTTGCAAGGCTTATAGTGATGTGAATTACCGAGAGGGCCCAGAGATACCTCTCCGACAATCGGAGTGACAAATCCTAATCTCAAAATACGCCAACTCAACATGTACCTTCGGAGACACCTGTAGAGCTCCTTTATAATCACCCAGTTACGTTGTGACGTTTGGTAGAACACAAAGTGTTCCTCCGGTAAACGGGAGTTGCATAATCTCATAGTTGTAGGAACTTTGTATAAGTCATGAAGAAAGCAATAGCAACATACTAAACGATCAAGTGCTAGGCTAACAGAATGGTTTAAGTCAATCACATCATTCTCCTAATGATGTGATCCCGTTAATCAAATGACAACACATGTCTATGGTTAGGAAACATAACCATCATTGATTAATGAGCTAGTTAAGTAGAGGCATACTAGTGACATTAAGTTTGTCTATGTATTCACACATGTATCATGTTTCCGGTTAATACAATTCTAGCATGAATAATAAACATTTATCATGATATGAGGAAACAAATAATAACTTTATTATTGCCTCTAGGGCATATTTCCTTCAGCCCCCCCTACTGGGTGCGTCCCCTGTCTCGTGGGCCCCTCGAGGCTCCCCCGACCGACTTCTTTCGCCTATATATTCCCTTATACCCTAAAAACATCGAAGGAGAAGATAGATCGGCAGTTCCACCGCCGCAAGCCTCTGTAGCCACCAAAAACCTCTCGAGAGCCCGTTTCGGCACCCTGCCGGAGGGGGAACCCATCACCGGTGGCCATCTTCATCATCCCGGTGCTATCCATGACGAGGAGGGAGTAGTTCACCCTCGGGGCTGAGGGTATGTACCAGTAGCTATGTGTTTGATCTCTCTCTCTCGAGTTCTCTCTATGGCACAATCTTGATGTATCGCGAGCTTTGCTATTATAGTTCGATCTTATGATGTTTCTCCCCCTCTACTCTCTTGTGATGAATTGAGTTTTCCTCTTGAAGTTATCTTGTCGGATTGAGTCTTCAAGGATTTGAGAACACTTGATGTATGTCTTGCCGTGTTTATCTGTGGTGACAATGGGATATCACGTGCCACTTGATTTATGTTTTGGTGATCAACTTGTGATTTCCGCCCATGAACCTATGCATAGGGGTTGGCACACGTTTTTGTCTTGATTCTCCGGTAGAAACTTTGGGGCACTCTTTGAAGTACTTTGTGTTGGTTGGATAGATGAATCTGAGATTGTGTGATGCATATCGTATAATCATGCCCACAGATACTTGAGGTGACAATGGAGTATCTATGTGACATTAGGGTTTTGATTGATTTGTGTCTTAAGGTGTTATTCTAGTACGAACTCTTGAATAGATTGATCCGAAAGAGTAACTTTGAGGTGGTTTAGTACCCTACCATAATCTCTTTTTTTGTTCTCCGCTATTAGTGGCTTTGGAGTGACTCTTTGTTGCATGTTGAGGGATTGTTATATCATCTATCTATGTTATTATTGTTGAGAGAACTTGCACTAGTGAAAGTATGAACCCTATGCCTTGTTTCCTATCATTGCAATACCGTTTACGCTCACTTTTATCATTAGTTACCTTGCTGTTTGTATATTTTGAGATTACAAAAACCTATATCTACCATCCATATTGCACTTGTATCACCATCTCTTCGCTGAACTAGTGCACCTATACAATTTACCACTGTATTGGGTGTGTTGGGGACACAAGAGACTCTTTGTTATTTGGTTGCAGGGTTGTTTGAGAGAGACCGTCTTCATCCTACGCCTCCCATGGATTGATAAACCTTAGGTCATCCACTTGAGGGAAATTTGCTACTTTCCTACAAACCTGTGCACTTGCAGGCCCAACAATGTCTACAAGAAGAAGGTTGTGTAGTAGACATCATGCTTGTCGTTCGTTAATTAGTAACTCAACTCAACTCACGCTGGTGGCAAATATTCAAATCACTAGTGGAGTTTGCATCTTTGTAACTGAACATGTTATAACATCAATATTAACAGTAAGAAAATGGACTCTGTGTGTAGTATAAGCAAGTTCAAGTGATTTCGCGAATCTGATTTCCTTTTGGAGTTGCCTTTCCTTTTGTTATACATGCAGCCATGTGCTTGACGCCACCTCATGCGTGTGTTTTGTGCTCCTATCTAATTGTCAAGCAGAAATCTGTTGCTGTGAGAGGAGGACGACGAGGAGAGTGGCTGCTCCGACCCGACTACTGCCCACACGATAGAAGGTCCTCTCTCTCTCTTTCTCTCTCGTTTTTTATTCCTCTCTTCGATGAGAGTTTGGTGCAACCTACCTCATAGTTGTACCCTTTGTAGAGTGATTTGTTTGACATGTTGTTGATCTGAAGTAAAACCACTTAATCATCCTCTTCCTTTTTTTAAACAATCTAGTCTTGTCATTGTTTCCCCGTGTATGGTAATTTGAAGAAAGAACAACGCTATTCCTATCTGAGATTGTGGTCTGTTGGGGACTTGAACACTGCCCTGTTGTTCAAAATTCTGTTCTAGATCGTTATGCCACTTAGGCTGTTGATCTTCATAATGTACACTTTCATTGTAATATGTAAGATGCGTATGATATCTTTCGAATATGATCGATGGTAAACTTACTGACTTACTGATTCCTGAGTTCTATCTTGATGCTTTTTGTTCCAAGTGTTAAACAGGAATTGATAGGGCTGTCATATGATTTTTTTAATCTTTGCTAATGTGAATTATGAAATGTTGGTTAAACTTAATCTGATCATCGCCAAACTCTCTACCTTAGTTCTGTTTTAGTAGTGACGCAAACTGCTTACAGCATATAGGCTGCAGTATGTGGAGTCCTAAGTCCAAAAAGATGTCTGGACACATTTATTGTTATAGTTATTACTCCTCAATACACTTTAGGGCCCATTTAACCTTTCTAACGGTTCATACAACAGCATCATAATCGTATTTGATCGTCAACCAAGCAGTTACATCAAAAAAAAAAGAATTTCCCTTGAAAGCTTGCCATTTTTTTCTTTGATGTTAGATGTTTTTGATCTCTCCAGTAGAATCAATGACTTCTGTGCTTTTTAGCTTGACAAATAGTATCCGTAGTTCAATGCCTATATAGATTACTCCTTGCTCATGCTAATTTTAGTTATCATGTGCTTCTAGCCAATTGTGTCTGCCATCCCATCACGAGACACAAACTTTGCCATGCCAAATATTACTCTTATGACTGCAACTTTGCAAGTGTATGGAGATGTATAGCATAAATGATGGGGTTTGAAGTGGAGATGCCAAATATTACTCTATTTTTCCTTTCATTTTTCTTATTATTGGAGTGAGAACAGGTAGAATGAGGAACTTTGTGATAGTAGATATGTAGTAAAAAGAAATTTATGTTTCCAATTGTTAATGGCATACATACTTGCATGTTCTTTGGAGTGGTCAATCGTGAGTACCAATGCATAATGATGGGGTTTTGGCTCATTTATTGGCTTCGGTGTCCATGTCAATTTTGTATGCTCTTACTGGATGTGTTCTAATGCTAGTTTATTATATTTGTAATGATGTGTACTGGTTTATTTTTTTAATTCCTAATAAGTTAGTAGTAGCGTGGGGAGCAAACTGAGCGCTACGAGTATATAGGATACTAGTAGCGTTGGTTGTTTATCCATGCTACTACTATCTCATTAATAGTAGTGTGTGTACGTAATAGCAGTAGCGTGGGTGGCACACGCTACTACTAACAAAGTTAGTAGTAGCGCGGGTTTAACCCACGCTACTACTAACTATTAGCTGTAGCGCGATACTAGTAGCGCGGGTACCCGCGCTGCTAGTAGCCATTTTACCCATGCTGCTAGTAGCCTTTTTCCTAGTAGTGATGGATGGGAACTGGATGGGATTTATCATGTGTTAGATTCATGTTGATGGGGGAATGATCCCTAGTGTAATGATTTTTCATGGAACGATGTTGTTATGACTTTGTTGTGCCCAATGCTTATTACTAGGGTCCGAGTAATATGATTTCAGATCTGAACTTATACGTCATTTATGTCTATTTGTTCCTGGTTGTACCATGCAAGTTATATGCAACCTATCATAGTTTCAATCCGGAGACCCTAGAAGTGACAACCCGTGATATCAATGGGAGTAGCTATGAGTTGAGGATAACATGTATTCATAGAGAGTTAATGCATTTTTTTGGTATACCTAATTACCCCTAGTTTCTAATAGGGCCCCTTGATAAGGGAGGGTAGGACTGTAGATGAGAGTCAATCTCTTGTTAAACATGTCTCTCAAGTTACTGAGTGCATGCCTACACATAACACATAATCATGAACATGAGCTATGTAGTGGTCTCGTGGATTAATTCTCTTTGCATATAAAAGTCATCCATTCAACATCCCATTATCCATCACCATGCCTATGTTTTAAAGCTTATGTTGGCCCTCTTGAAGTTACTTGTACTTGGCAACTGATGAGTATTTTTTGCTGATGTGAAACTGCTTTGTTACATACACCACCATGTTATTGTTGTTATCACTAATAATTTTTGCAAGAAAGTACTTGTCTTAGGTGTGATTGAATTGACAACTCAATTGCTAAAGTTTACAAGTATTCTTTGGCTCCCCTTGTGTCGAATCAATGGGCTGTATTACTTCTATCGAAGACTGTTGCGCCTATCAGGCCCATGCGACTGGGGGTACCCAGGCCCAGTAGCCTTCGGCCTAGGGCACGGTGCAGGCCGAAGGATCCAGCAGCTGGCCCACTAGCAAGCCTCGCAAGAAAGACCCCTCGCGAGGCCCCTTGCCTCGCGAGTGAGGGAGTCTAAGATTAAGGGGTCCTCGGACAGCCGGACTATATGCGTATGCCGAACTGTTGGACTATGAAGATACAAGATAGAAGACTTCGTCCCGTGTTCAGATGGGACTCTCCTCTGCGTGGAAGGCAAGCTTGGAAGTTAGGATATGAAGATTCCTTTCTCTGTAACCGACTCTGTGTAACCCTAGCCCCCTCCGATGTCTATATAAACCGGAGGGTTTAGTCCGTAGGACAACAACAATCATAACCATAGGCTAGCTTCTAGGGTTTAGCCTCTATGATCTCGTGGTAGATTTACTCTTGTAATACTCATATCATCAAGATCAATCAAGCAGGAAGTAGGGTATTACCTCCATCGAGAGGGCCCGAACCTGGGTAAACATTGTGTCCCCCGTCTCCTGTTACCATTAGACGCACAGTTCGGGACCCCCTACCCGAGATCCGCCGGTTTTGACACCGACATTTGTGCTTCCTTTGGGAGTTCCACTGTGTCATCACCATAAGGCTTGATGGCTTCTCCAATCATCTACAACAACGCAGTCCAGGGTGAAGTTTTTCTCCCCGGACAGATCTTCGTATTCGGCGGTTTCGCACTACGGGCCAACTCGTTGGGCCATTTGGAGCAGATCGACAGCTACGTCCCTGGCCCTCAGGTCAGGTTTGGAAGCTTGAACTACACCATCGACATCCATGGAGACTTGATCTTCGACAGATTCGAGCCCATGACAGCCGCGCCTTGCTGCCACGATGAACACGACCTAAATCTGTCATCAGACTGCGTGCAGGAGATTGCGCCTATAACCGCACTGGCCCTAGGTCCAGAGCAGAGCACGCCATCCGAGAGCCACGAACTCAGCGATGCTAGAGCCGAACACAGACCCGACCTCCAACGAGGCATATATCATCGGAACCTCGGACTCGTCTCCGGCTACAGGCTCCGAACCGCGTGCATCCGTACCCATCGAATCTGACTGGGCACCGATCTTAGAGTTCAGCTCTGCAGATATCTTCCAACACTCACCCCTAGGTGATGTGTTAAACTCATTAAAGTCTCTCTCCTTGTCAGGAGATTCGTGGCCGAACTATGTCCGGCTTGAGTGGGAAGCGGACGACGAAGAACTTCGTTGCCCACCCACCACCCAATTGATAGCCATTGTCGATGATTTGATAGACATGCTTGATTTCGACTCTGAAGACATCGACAGTATGGACGATGATGCCGGAGAAGAACAGGAACCACCGCCCACAGGGCGCTGGACAGCCACCTCCTCATACGATATATACATGGTGGATACACCCAAAGAAGACAATGGCGATGACATAAAAGATGCGAACGATGATAAACTTCCCGAGAAGCAGTCTAAGCGCCGACGTCAGCGGTGCCGCTCTAAATCATGCCATGATAAAAATAGTGATACCGGCACAAGAGAGGATAACACTCCAAATGATGCCGAAGACAACAAAGACCCTGCCAAGCCAAGTTTCGAACAGGCTGAACGGGAAGATGGGCAACTCAGCCCCGATGAACAGGCCGTGAACGAAGACTCGGAGGACAGCAACTACATGCCTCTCTCTAAGGATGAGGTGAGCCTCAGCGATGAAGAATTTATCATGCCAGAGGATCCCGTCGAGCAGGAGCGTTTTAAGCGCCGCCTTATAGCCACAACAAAGAGTCTGAAGAAGAAGCAGCAGCAGCTTCAAGCTGATCAAGATCTGCTCACTGATAGATGGACTGAGGTCCTGGCAGCCGAGGAATATGGACTCGAACGCCCAACCAAAAGTTACCCAAAGCGCAAATTGCTACCTCAATTCGATGACGAGGCACTGGAGCCAACACTGCCAGTGCATAACGTGGCCGACCGACCACCGCGTGGTTGAGACAAAGTGGCAACTCAGCTCGAACACCAGCCAACACCACGTCGCCGAACAAATAGAAACACAACAACTCAGGGATACACACATGACCTGTGGTACAACTTGGAGAACAGAGCAGGCCAAACTAGATCGATCTACGGATCGCGAGGGTGCGCCCCAATGTGCAACAACGACCGCCACACCGGTTATAACAAATACACACCTGTCCGGGCCGAATACCGCAGACCATCTCCATCCGAGTTGCATCGCGACGTAACCCGACACAGAGGCGCTGCACACCCCCTATGATTCACCGATGAAGTAATGGAACATGAATTCCCAAAAGGGTTCAAACCCATAAACATTGAGTCATATGATGGAACAACAGACCCCGCGGTGTGAATCGAGGACTTCCTTCTCCATATACATATGGCCCGTGGTAATGATCTCCATGCCATCAAGTACCTCCTGCTAAAACTCAAGGGACCAGCTCGGCACTGGTTGAACAGTCTGCCCGAAAACTCCATCGGCAGTTGGGAGAACCTGGAAGACGCATTCCTTGACAACTTCCAAGGCACTTATGTCCGACCTCCGGACGCTGACAACTTAAGTCATATAATCCAACATCCCGGAGAGTTAACCAGGAAATTCTAGACTCGGTTCTTCACTAAAAAGAACCAAATCGAGACTGTCCAGATGCCTAAGCCCTAGTGGCCTTTAAGCACAACATCAATGACGAATGGCTCGCCCGACACCTCGGCCAAGAGAAACCAAAGTCCATGGCAGCCCTTACAACGCTTATGACCCGCTTTTGCGTGGGCGAGGATGCTATGTCTTCAGCTTGCGTTGGTTTTCCTCGAAGAGGAGAGGGTGATGCAGCAATAGTAGCGTAAGTATTTCCCTCAGTTTTTGAGAACCAAGGTATCAATCCAGTAGGAGGCTCCTCAAAATTCCCACGCATCTACACAAACAAACAAAGAACTCGCAACCAACGCAATAAAGGGGTTGTCAATCCCTTCAGGGCCACTTGCGAAAGTGAGATCTAATAAAGATAGTATGATAAGATAAATATATTTTTGGTATTTTATAATATAGATGCAAAAAGTAAAGATGCAAATAAAAGTAGACTGGAAGCAAATATGATAAGAGATAGACCCGGGGGCCATAGGTTTCACTAGTGGCTTCTCTCAAGATAGCATAAGTATTACGGTGGGTGAACAAATTACTGTCGAGCAATTGATAGAAAAGCGAATAGTTATGAGATTATGTAGGCATGATAATGTATATAGGCATCACGTCCGTAACAAGTAGACGACTCCTGCCTGCATCTACTACTATTACTCCACACATCGACCGACTCCTGCCTGCATCTAGAGTATTAAGTTCATAAGAACAGAGTAACGCATTAAGCAAGATGACATGATGTAGAGGGATAAACTCAAGCAATATGATATAAACCCCATCTTGTTATCCTTGATGGCAATAATACAATACGTGCCTTGCAACCCTTTCTATCACTGGGTAAGTACACCGCAAGATTGAACCCAAAGCTAGGCACTTCTCCCATGGCAAGAAAGATCAATCTAGTAGGCAAACCAAACTGATAATTCGAAGAGACTTGCAAAGATAACTCAATCATACATAAAAGAATTCAGAGAAGATTCAAATATTATTCATAGATAAACTTGATCATAAACCCACAATTCATCGGATCTCGACAAACACACCACAAAAAGAGTTTACATCGAATAGATCTCCACAAGAGAGGTGGCGAACATTGTATTGAGATCCAAAAAGAGAGAAGAAGCCATCTAGCTAATAACTATAGACCCGTAGGTCTGTGGTAAACTACTCACAACTCATCGGAGGGGCAAGGATGTTGATGTAGAAGCCCTCCGTGGTCGATTCCCCCTCCGGCGGAGTGCCGACGAAGGCTCCAAGATGGGATCTCACGGATACAGAAGGTTACGGTGGTGGAAATTGTGTTTCGTCTGCTCCTTGGATGTTTTCGGGGTATGTAGGCTTATATAGGAGGAAGAAGTACGTCGGTGGACACCCGAGGGGCCCACGAGACAGGGTGACGCACCCTATAGGGGGGGGGGCGCCCTCCTATATCGTGGAGGCCTCGGCTACTTCTTGACTTGCACTCCAAGTCCTCTGGATCACGTTCGTTCCAAAAATCATGCTCCCGAAGGTTTCATTCCGTTTGGACTCGTTTGATATTCCTTTTCTTCGAAATACTGAAATAGGCAAAAAATAGCAATACGGGCTGGGCCTCCGGTTAGTAGGTTAGTCCCAAAAATGATATAAATGTATAAAATAAAGCCCATAAACATCCAAAAGGGGTAATATAATAGCATGGAACAATAAAAAATTATAGATACGTTGGAGACATATCAAGCATCCCCAAGCTTAATTTCTGCTCGTCCTCGAGTAGGTAAATGATAAAAAAAGAATTTTTGATGTGGAATGCTACCTAGCATAATTATCAATGTAATTTTCTTTATTGTGGCATGAATGTTCAGATACAAATGATACAAAATAAAAGTTCATATTAACATGAAAATGGTGATACTTCAAGTATACTAATCAAAGTAATCATGTCTTCTCAAAATAACATGGCCAAAGAAAGTTATCCCTACAAAATCATATAGTCTGGCTGTTGCTCTATCTTCATCACACAAAGTATTTAATCATGCACAACCCCGATGAGAAGCCAAGTAATTGTTTCATACTTTAATAATCTCAAACTTTTTCAACTTTCACGCAATACATGAGCGTGAGCCATGGACATATCACTATATGTGGAATAGAATGGTGGTTGTGGAGAAGCCAAAAAGGAGAAGATAGTCTCACATTAACTAGGCGTATCAACGGGCTATGGAGATGCCCATTAATAGATATCAATGTGAGTGAGTAGGGATTGCCATGCAACGGATGCACTAGAGCTATAAATATATGAAGGCTCAACAAAAGAAACTAAGTGGGTGTGCATCCAACTTGCTTGCTCACGAAGACCTAGGGCATTTTGAGGAAGCCCATCATTGCAATATACAAGCCAAGTTCTATAATGAAAAATTCCCACTAGTACATGAAAGTGACAACATATGAGACTCTCTATCATGAAGATCATGGTGCTATTTTGAAGCACAAGTGTGGAAAAAGAGATAGTAGCATTGTCCCTTCTCTCTTTTTCTCTCATTTCATTTTTTCCCTTTTTTTTCTTTTTTTCTTTGGCCTTCTTTTTTTCTTTTGGACTTTCTTTTTTTTCTTTCTCTTTTTGTAAAGTCCGAAGTCTCATCCCGACTTGTGGGGGAATCATAGTCTTCATCATCCTTTCCTCACTAGGACAATGCTCTAATAATGAAGATCATCACACTTATATGGATTTACAACTCAAGAATTACAACTCAAGGCTAGAACAAGATATGACTCTATATGAATGCCTCCGGCGGTGTACCGGGATATGCAATGAATCAAGAGCGACATGTATGAAAATTATGAAGGTGGCGTTGCCACAAATACAATGTCAACTACATGATCATGCAAAGAGCAATATGACAAAAGTAATGCGTGTCATATGAACGGAACGGTGGAAAGTTGCATGGCAATATATCTCAGAATGGCTATGGAAATGCCATAATAGGTAGGTATGGTGGCTGTTTTGAGGAAGGTATATGGTAGGTGTATGGTACCGGCAAAAGTTGCGCGGCACAAGAAAGGCTAGCAATGATGGAAGGGTTAAAGGGTGCGTATAATCCATGGACTCAACATTAGTCAAAAGAACTCATGTACTTTTTGCAAAAATCCAGAAGTCATCAAAAACCAAAGCACTATGCGCATGCTCCTAGGGGGATAGATTGGTAGGAAAAGACCATCGCTTGTCCCCGACCGCCACTCATAAGGAAGACAATCAATAAATAGAATTGTGCTCCAACTTCATCACAAAGCGGTTCACCATACGTGCATGCTACGGGAATCACAAACTTCAACACAAGCATTCTTTAAATTCATAATCACCCAACTAGCATGACTTTAATATCACTACCTCCATATCTCAAAACAATTATCAAGCATCATATGGATCATAGCATCCAATTCTTTTTCTATGATAGTTTTTATTATACCCAACTCGGATGCTCATCATTCTAGGACCAACTTTAAAACCATAGCAAATACCATGCTGTTCTAAAAGACCCTCAAAAAGATATAAGTGAAGCATGAGATACTAGTAATTTCTTCAAAATTAAGACACCACTATGCTCTAGAAAATATAAGTGAAGCACTAGAGCAAAAACTATCAAGCTCAAAAGATATAAGTGAAGGACATAGAGTATTCTAGCAAATTCTAATCAAGTAGGCTTCTCCAAAAAGGTGTGTACAGCAAGGATGATTGTGGTAAACTAAAAAGCAAATACTAATATAATACACGACGCTCCAAGCAAAACACATATCATAGGGCGAATAAAAATATAGCTCCAAGTAAAGTTACCAATGAACAAAGACGAAAGAGGGGATGCCTTCCCGGGGCATCCCCAAGCTTAGGCTTTTGGCTATCCTTTAATATCTTGGGGTGCCTTGGGCATCCCCAAGCTTAGGCTCTTGTCACCCTTTATTCCATAGTCCATAAAAGCTTTACCCAAAACTTGAAAACTTCACAACACAAAACTCAACAGGAAATCTTATAAGCTCCGTTAGTGAAAGAAAACAAAACCACCACATAAGGTACTGTAATGAACTCATTATTTATTTATTTTGGTGTTAAACCTACTGTATTCCAAGTTCCCTATGGTTTATAAACTATTTTACTAGCCATAGATGCATCGAAATAAGCAAACAACACACGAAAAACAGAATATGTCAAAAACAGAACAGTCTATAGCAATCTGTAACTAACGAAAAATTCTGGAACATTAAAAATCCTACCAAAATAGGAAGTCCTGGAAAATTTGTTTATTGATCAGCAGAAAAAATAATCAATGCAAAATCACGTTTCTGTGATTTAACAAAACTATATTTCGGCGTGCAAAGTTTCTGTTTTTCAGCAGAATCAAATCAACTATCATCATAGGTTATCCTATAGGTTCTACTTGGCACAAACACTAATTAAAAGATAAAAACACATATAACAGAAGGTAGATGCAAGATTTATTACTAAATAGGAGCAAAAACAAAAAACATAAAGAAAATTGGGTTGCCTCCCAACTAGCGCTATCGTTTAACGCCCCTAGCTAGGCATAAAAGCAAAGATAGATCTAACGGGTGCCATCCTTGGCACTAAGAGAGGAGGGTCTCCTTTCTATGGCAATCATTCTTCTATTTAAGGTAAGCACATGGCCATTAATGGAAGAAGTAAGATTAAGCACGTTACGGAAGTTTGCCTCTAAACTAGACTTCATCTCTTTAATAATTTCATTTTGATAAAAGCACAAGAGAGTAGTTGATTCAACCTTATCATTCATAGGATGCCCAAATATGGTTTTCATTTTTTCATAAGTATCTGTAGCATCCCCTTCAAGAAAACCTTGGTCAAAAATAGAATCTAAAACTTGTTTAAAAGAAGCGGGCAAGCCAGCATAAAAACTTTTTAAGTAATCTTCAATTTGATATTGTGGCACATAGCTAGCTCGAATCCTTAATAACCTATCCCAAGCATCTTTTAAAGACTCATCAAGTAAATAGCGAAAAATTCCGGAGTCATCCTCATCAAAATTATTCAAGCTCTCATTGGAGACCCCGGTGGGTCTTTCTATAGCATCCTTATTTATGAGCTTAGAGAGGATAGAGGGGTTATCCAAGGTACCAGAACCTAGGAAAGGGCCCTTAGTTCTTTTTGATTCGGCCATGGCAATGGGAAGGCAAATGGAAAAAGGAGAAGAAGATAGGGAAAGAGAGGTCGAATAAAATGGCAAGGGTGAAGTGCGGGAGAGGAAAATGAGAGGCAAATGACAAATAATGTAAATGCGAGGGAGATGGGTTTGTGATGGGTACTTGGTATGTCTTGACTTGAGCGAAGACCTTCCCGGCAACGGCGCCAGAAATCCTTCTTGCTACGTCTTGAGCTTGCGTTGGTTTTCCTCGAAGAGGAGAGGGTGATGCAGCAATAGTAGCATAAGTATTTCCCTCAGTTTTTGAGAACCAAGGTATCAATCTAGTAGGAGGCACCTCAAAAGTCCCATGCACCTACACAAACAAACAAAGAACTCGCAACCAACACAATAAAGGGGTTGTCAATCCCTTCACGGCCACTTGCGAAAGTGAGATCTAATAGAGATAGTATGATAAGATAAATATTTTTTTTGGTATTTTATAATATAGATGCAAAAAGTAAAGAGGCAAATAAAAGTAGATTGGAAGCAAATATGATAAGAGATAGACCCGGGGGCCATAGGTTTCACTAGTGGCTTCTCTCAAGATAGCATAAGTATTACAGTGGGTGAACAAATTACTGTCGAGCAATTGATAGAAAAGCGAATAGTTATGAGATTTTCTAGTCATGATCATGTATATAGGCATCACGTCCGTAACAAGTAGACCGACTCCTGCCTGCATCTACTACTATTACTCGACACATCGACCGACTCCTGCCTGCATCTAGAGTATTAAGTTCATAAGAACAGAGTAACGCATTAAGCAAGATGACATGATGTAGAGGGATAAACTCAAGCAATATGATATAAACCCCATCTTGTTATCCTCGATGGCAACAATACAATACGTGCCTTGCAACCCTTTCTGTCACTGGGTAAGGACACCGCACGATTGAACCCAAAGCTAAGCACTTCTCCCATGGCAAGAAAGATCAATCTAGTAGGCCAAACCAAACTGATAATTCGAAGAGACTTGCAAAGATAACTCAATCATACATAAAAGAATTCAGAGAAGATTCAAATATTATTCATAGGTAAACTTGATCATAAACCCACAATTCATCGAATCTCGACAAACACACCGCAAAAAGAGTTTACATCGAATAGATCTCCACAAGAGAGGTGGCGAACATTGTATTGAGATCCAAAAAGAGAGAAGAAGCCATCTAGCTAATAACTATGGACCCGTAGGTTTGTGGTAAACTAGTCACAACTCATCGGAGGGGCAAGGATGTTGATGTAGAAGCCCTCCATGGACGATTCCCCCTCCGGCGGAGCGCCGGTGAAGGCTCCAAGATGGGATCTTGCGGATACAGAAGGTTATGGTGGTGGAAATTGTGTTTCGTCTGCTCCCTGGATGTTTCCGGGGTACGTAGGCTTATATAGGAGGAAGAAGTATGTCGATGGACGCCCGAGGGGCCCACGAGACAGGGGGGCGCGCCCTCCTATCTCGTGTAGGCCTCGGCTGCTTCTTGACTTGCACTCCAAGTCCTCTGGATCACGTTCGTTCCAAAAATCACGCTCCCGAAGGTTTCATTTCGTTTGGACCCTGTTTGATATTCCTTTTCTTCGAAATACTGAAATAGGCAAAAAAACAGTAATACGGGCTGGGCCTCTGGTTAGTAGGTTAGTCCCCAAAATGATATAAATGTGTAAAATAAAGCCCATAAACATCCAAAAGGGGTAATATAATAGCATGGAACAATAAAAAAATTATAGATACGTTGGAGACGTATCAGAGGATAGCTGACTGGCTCATAGCAACAACACCTCAAGTAAACCTCGCTGAATCTAAAGTCTACTAGAGAGAGGATTGGCTCGAACATGAACTACGGATTGCTCTATCCAACCAGCACATACCGTTTGCGCTAATTCATGATTCAAAGTAGAGCGAGTGAGGGAGCTATACCCGGGCACAGTAAACACAAACGTCGAAATAATGGCGATAACTCCGAAGACACGGCCGTCAATGCCGGATTCAGTGGCTCCAAGTCTGGTCAGCGGGAAAAGCCATTTAATAGAAACAACCCGGGCCCGTCTAGTCTGGACCGCATACTCGATCGTCCATGCCAAATCCATGGGACTGCCGATAAACCAGCCAATCATACCAACGGAGAATGTTGGGTCTTTAAACAGGCCGGCAAGCTAAACGCCGAAAACAGAGACAAGGGATCGCAAAGTGACGACGACGAGGAATCCCGGCCACCGAACATAGGGGTACAGAAGAAGTTTTCTCCCCAAGTCAAAATGGTGAATATGATATATGCTACCCATATCCCCAAAAGGGAGCGGAAGCGCGCACTAAGGGACGTCTACACGATGGAGCCAGTCACCCCAAAATACAACCCGTGGACCTTCTATCCGATCACTTTTGATCGAAGGGACCATCCGACTAGTATTCGACATGGCGGTTCAGCCGCACTGGTACTAGACCCTATTATCGACGGATTCCACCTCACTCGCGTCCTCATGGACGGCGGTAGCAGCCTAAACCTGCTCTATCAGGATACAGTGTGCAAAATGGGTATTGATCCCTCAAGGATCAAGCCCACAAAAACCACCTTTAAAGGTGTCATACCAGGTGTAGAGGCCTGCTGTACGGGCTCAATCACATTAGAAGTGGTCTTCGGATCCCCGGATAATTTCTGAAGTGAAGAATTAATCTTCGACATCGTCCCCTTTTGTAGTGGTTATCACACACTGCTCGGACGAACCGCATTTTCTCATTTCAATGCGGTGCTGCACTATGCATATCTTAAGCTCAAGATGCCCAGTCCTCGCGGTGTCATAACAGCCAACGGAAATACAGAGTGTTCCCTCTGTATTGAGGAGCACACCACGGCCCTCGCAGCAGAAGTGCAGAATAGTCTTCTTAGGCAAAACCTCAATTCGGCAATAAAGCCCCCGGACACCATCACGCGAGTCCGAGCTACTCTGCAACAGGACCGTCCAGAGCTCAACTAGCAATTCGACCTCCGTCCCAGCCCCAAGAAAGCGGTGAAATTCGTACCGCTCGCGCAAAACTACTCACTTAAAATACCATGGGAACGGGTGGAGGCACAGCTAGACCGCGGTCCACAATGCGGCTCAACCGCTCCTGGATCCGCATACCTTCACTTTTTCTCTTTCTTTCAGGTTTCTTCTCTTCTCGAGGCCTTTTCGGATAAATCTGCTCATCGGACCCGTAGCGGGACGAATACACCAAGCAAGCTAGGGGCTTGGACCTACAAGGGAATACCCAAGTGGTTTCTGCTAATGATCGTCATACCTATTTTAAATACGCGCATGCAGCTCGCTCTTGGTAATGGAATGTTAAATAGCCTTATTTTCTTACTGCACTACTTATATACATACGCTTTGACATATTAATCAAATTACAACAAAAAATAATTGGCAGTGTTTGGTTATTACCTAATTTTTCCTTGTCTAGTCATTTTTTAATTGCACCTGTACATTCTGGTACGCCTTAATTCGTGACGGGCTTCATCATACCCCATAACATGGCAAGAAAGTCCGAACACTTTTATAGTACAATTCGGCATCCCAAACTTATAACATTATATGCATTGGCTCCAAATCATGTCTTTGGTCAACAGTTGGGTTGCCCAGCTCCTGTGCTTGCTACCCTACGTTCCACTATATCGGCTAGGGTAGTAAAGGGAGAACTACTACGATTGTGTCCTGATAACCAACAAGTATAGGGGATCTATCGTAGTCCTTTCGATAAATAAGAGTGTCAAACCCAATGAGGAGCAGAAGGAAATGACAAGCGGTTTTCAGTAAGGTATTCTCTGCAAGCACTGAAATTGTAGGTAACAGATAGTTTTGTGATAAGATAATTTGTAACGGGTAACAAGCAATGAAAGTAAATAAAGTGCAGCAAGGTGGACCAATTCTTTTTGAAGCAAAGGAAAAGCCTGGCCAATTTCTTATAATGAGAAAAGCGCTCCCGAGGACATATGGGAATTATTGTCAAGCTAGTTTCATCACACTCACATGATTCGTGTTCGTTACTTTGATAATTTGATATGTGGGTGGACCGGTGCTTGGGTACTTCCCTTTCTTGGACAAGCATCCCACTTATGATTAACCCCTATTGCAAGCATCCGCAACTACAAAATAAGTATTAAGGTAAACCTAACCATAGCATGAAACTAGTGGATCCAAATCAGCCCCTTACGAAGCAACACATAAACTAGGGTTTAAGCTTCTGTCACTCTAGAGACCCATCATCTACTTATTACTTCCCAATGCCTTCTCTACGCCCAAATAATGGTGAAGTGTCATGTAGTCGACATTCACATAACACCACTAGAGGAGATACAACATACATCTCATCAAATATCGAATAAATTCCAAATTCACATGACTACAAATAGCAAGACTTCACCCATGTCCTCAGGAACAAACGTAACTACTCACAAAGCATATTCATGTTCATGATCAGAGGAGTATTAATATGCATTAAGGATCTCAACATATGATCTTCCACAAAGTAAACCAATTAGCATCAACTACAAGGAGTAATCAACACTACTAGCAACCCACAGGTACCAATTTGTGGTTTTGATACAAGATTGGATACAAGATATGAACTAGGGTTTTGAGAGGAGATGGTGCTGATGAAGATGTTGATGGAGATTGACCCCCTCCCGATGAGAGGATTGTTGGTGATGACGATGGTGATGGTTTCCCCCTCCAGGAGGGAAGTTTCCCCGGCAGAATAGCTCCGCCGAAGCCCTAGATTGGTTCCGCCAAGGTTCCGCCTCGTGGTGGCGGAGTTTCATCCTGTAAGCTTTCTTATGATTTTTCCAGGGCAAAAGACTGCATATAGCAGAAGATGGGCACCAGAGGGCCACCAGGGGCCCCAGGAGATAGGGGGGCGTGCCCAGTAGGGGGGGGGGGCGACCCCACCCTCCTGGGCAGGGTGTGGGCCCCCTCTGGTACTTTCTTTGCTCAATAATTCTTATTAATTCCAAAAATGACTTTTGTGGAGTTTCAGGACTTCTGGAGCTGTGCAGAATAGGTTTCCAATATTTGCTCCTTTTCCAGCCCAGAATCCCAGCTGCCGGCATTCTCCCTCTTCATGATAGACCTTGTAAAATAAGAGAGAATAGCCATAAGTATTGTGACATAACATGTAATAGCAGCCCATAATGCAATAAATATCGATATAAAAGCATGATGCAAAATGGACGTATCAACTCCCCCAAGCTTAGACCTTGCTTGTCCTCAAGCGGAAGCCCAAATCGAAAAATATGTCCACATGTTTAGAGATAGAGGTGTCAGTAAAAATAAAATATGGACATGAGGGCATCATAATCATTCTTATAATAGCAACATATATAGATTTTGGCATATGATTTCTCATGCTCAAGTAACAATCTATTCACAATGTCAAGTATGGTTCAGAAACTTCATTGAGAACTAACAAACTATAATCTCAGTCATTGAAGCAATTGCAATTTATCATAACATCAGAAAGAGTCAAGAATAGAGCTTTTCAGCAAGTCCACATACTCAACTATCATATAGTCTTCTACAATTGCTAGCACTCACGCAATACTTATGGTTATGGAGTTTTAATCGGACACAGAGAAAGATAGGGGCTTATAGTGTTGCCTCCCAACATTTTACCTCAAGGGTTATGTCAAAAATAATAGTTCATGCTAACTTACATCCAATTGGATATATATATCAGGATCTTTCCAACACGAGGTGCTTGCCAAAGGATAAAAATGAAAAAAAAGGGAAAGGTGAAGATCACCTTGACTCTTGCAAAAAGCAAAAGACATAAGGTAAAAGATAGGCCCTTCGCAGAGGGAAGCAGAGGTTGTCTTGTGCTTTTAGGGTTGGATGCACAAAATCTTAATGCAAAAGAACGTCACTTTGTATTGGCAGTTGTGATATGAACCTTTATTATGTAGTCCATCGCTTTTATTACTTCCATATCAGACGATCGTATATAGCTTATTTTCTCTGCACTAATAAGTCATACATATTTAGAGAGCAATTTTTATTGCTTGCAACATGACAACTTACTTGAAGGATCTTACTCAATCCATAGGTAGGTATGGCAGACTCTCATGGCAAAACTAGGTTTAAGGATATTTGGAAGCACAAGTAGTATCTCTACTTGGTGCAAGGAATTTGCTAGCATGAGGGGGAAAGGCAAGCTCAACCTGTTAGATGATCCATGACAATATACTTTAACTAAGATGTGAGAAAACATAACCCATTACGTTGTCTTCCTTGTCCAACATCAACTCTTTAGCATGTCATACTTTAATGAGTGCTCACAATTATAAAAGATGTCCAAGATAGTATGTTTATATGTGAAAACCTCTCTCTCTTTATTACTTCCTATTAATTGCAACGATGACCAAAACTATGTCTGTCAACTCTCAACAACTTTTATGCCTCATACTCTTTATATGTGAAGTCATTACTATCCATAAGATCAATCTGAACTCTTTTATTCTTTTTATTCTTTCTATTTTCTCAAGATCATAGCAAGATAGCAAAGCCCTTGACTCAACACTAATCTTTATTATATAGCTCACAAACTCGATTACAAAGAAGGATCACAAAGCAAAAACTCAAAACTAATTCATACCAAAACTTTATTCTACTAGATCAAGATATTACTAAAAGGATCGAACTAAGAAAAATGGTAAGGATAGGAGTGCGATGGTGATATGATACCAGGACACCTCCCCCAAGCTTGGCAGTTGCCAAGGGGAGTGCCCATACCCATGTGATTATGTCCTCGGAGGTGGTGAAGGTGGTGATGGTGATGGTGGCTTCCTCCTTAACTTGCACTTGAGAATGGAATTTTGCTCCCTTAGATCATCAATCTCCTGCTCAAGGCTTAATATCCTTTTGCGTAGTTCCTGTTTGTTTTCCTGCAAGAGGCGAAAAGGGATAAACTCGATCTTTGGCTTCTTTGCCCTATCGGGGAGGCTTGACTTTTTAAACTCCACATGCATGTCCCCAGGTTGAGGTAACGGGACTTCGTCTTCGTCTGAGCTCGTCTCCTCATTTCCCTTAGGCTCGTAGTCTTCTTCTTCCTCAGTGGTCCAGCCACAATGATCCAAGTCCCCATACACCTTAGGATCTACAAGGTAATCAACCACATAGCTTTCTCCTTCCGAATCCTGGGATGACATATTGCTCTAATCTGAGGAGGAAACAAATCGAAACAAAGACAGAATATTTTTGTGTGATACGGTGGTCAAAATCTTCGGGACATTATATAATGGATTTTTACCGACCAAAAGGAGTAATGTGCAAGAAAACGGAGTCCGGAAGGCACACGAGGTGCCCATGAGGTAGGGGGCACGCCCAGTAACGGTGGGCGCGCCCTCCTCCCTCGTGGAGGCCTCGTGTCCTTCCCGGACTACTTCTTGTTTCCTTAAATTCTTAAATATTCAAAAAGGGAGAGAAATTGCTATTAGAATTGTTTTGGAGTTGGTTTACTTACCGTACCACATACCTATTCCTTTTCGGAGTCTGAAATGCTCCGGAAGGTGTCCCTTATGTATTCCTCCGGGGTTACGGTTTCAATAATATTAGTTTCAACATTTATAGGATTACCTGAGATATAATGTTTGATTCTTTGACCTTTCACCACCCTCGGACTTGTGCCTTCGAAGTGGTTGATTTTTATGGCACCAGAACAATAGACCTCCTCGATAATGTAAGGGCCTTCCCCACTACTAGGAAAAGGGCTATAGATGGAAATGACACTAATGGCGCACCAGACATGTGGTGCGCCATTATTATATACTAATGGCGCACCACCTTCTGATGCGCCATTAGTGTTGAAACTACTAATGGCGCACCCTGCCCACGGTGCGCCATTAGTACCAATTTTTTTTTGAACTAGTGCGCCTGTCCAAACATACTAATGGCGCACCGTGGGTGTGGTGCACCATTACTAGTTAAACTAGTAATGGCGCACCATGCCACGGTGCGCCATTAGTAACCTTGGCCACCACTTCCACCGAATGCACCCCCCCCCCCCCCGTGGATCGCCTTTTCAGTTTTAAAAAAATAAAAGAAAATGATAAAAATGTCAAAAAAATAAAAGAAAATAAGTTTCCCATGTGATATGTGGCCTAGTTGTTGGGAAAATTTGCAAATATGAATTTTGACTTCATTTGCAAAATCTCGCGAGAATTTGTAAAAATGGGCATAACTTTTGCATACTAACTCGGATGAAAAAGTTTTTTATATGAAAAATCATCTACTCGAAAAGTTACATCCAAATTTAACTGGGGGAACCCCGTTAAACATTTTCAAAATCCTCAAAAACCTAACCGAAAAAAGATACGGGGCTTTTAAGATCTGGAGAGGCAAAAAAAATCAAAAAAAATTCAAACTTACTAATGGCGCACCTACCCATGGTGCGCCATTACTATCTTCCCGCCTTTAAATTTCAAAATAAGTCAAAAAAATAAAAAAAAAGTTACTAATGGCGCACCTGACCATGGTGCGCCATTAGTATCTTCCCTCCTTCAAAATTCAAAATAAGTCAAAAAAAATAAAAAAACAATTACTAATGGCGCACCTGCCCGTGGTGCGCCATTAGTATCTTCCCGCCTTCAAAATTCAAAATAAATCAAAAAAATAAAAAAAATTACTAATGGCGCACCTGCCCGCGGTGCGCCATTAGTATGCCGTATATATGGCTGGTCCTCTCCTCCTCTCTTCATTTCATCTTCCCTTCTCTCCTCCACCATACTTATCCTCTCCGGTGACCTCCTCCTCCTCTCCGGCGACCTCCTCCTCCCTCCTCCCTCCTCCCTCCTCCCCTCCCCTCCCCTCCCCTCATGGTTTCTTCTCCCTCCTCTCCGGCGACCTCCTCCTCCCTCCTCCCTCCTCCCCTCCCCTCCCCTCCCCTCCCCTCATGGTTTCTTCTCCCTCCTCTCCGGTGAGCTCCTCCTCTCTCCTCTCCGGTGAGCTCCTCCTCCCTCCTCTCCGGTGAGCTCCTCCTCCCTCCTCTCCGGTGAGCTCCTCCCCCCTCCTCTCCGGTGAGGCAAAAAATCCCTCCTCTCCGGTGAGCTCCTCCTCCCTCCTCTCTGGTGAGCTCCTCCTCCCTCCTCTCCGGTGAGCTCCTCCTCCCTCCTCTCCGGTGAGCTCGTCCCATCCCCTCATGGTTTCTCCTTCCTCCTCTCCAGCGACCTCCTCCTCCTCCTCTCCGGTGAACTCCTCTTCGGCAAAAGACCATGGCAACAAGATCCAAAAACAGGAACAAAATTTGAAATAATGTCGTGCCAAAAAACAAGAAAAAAAAACGAGCAAAAATGGGCAAAAAATCACGATCCAGATCTAGATTCAAAATGGCGCATCACTAATGGTGCATCACAGGACAATGCGCCATTAGTATAACGCGGTTACTAATGGCGCATCCAGTTGTGGTGTGCCATTAGTATCCAAAGCACCTGGGTATACATGGCCCCTGGGAGGCATACTAATGGCGCACCGTGGCCTATACTAATGGCGCACCAGTGGTGCGCCATTAGTATACCAGATACTAATGGCGCACCACTGGTGCGCCATTAGTAAAAATTACTAATGGCGTGCTGTTAATGGCGCACCACAGATGCGCCATTAATGGCCATACTAGGTGCGCCATTAGTAGGGGTTTTTCTAGTAGTGCCCATTTAGAGAGAAGTTTTCCTGCAAAAAATCTTAAACGAGAGTTGAATAGGAACACACAATCACCTACGTTAAACTCACGCTTTTGTATTCTTTTGTCATGCCATCTTTTAACCTTTTCTTTCAACAACTTGACATTCTCACAGGCTTGGGTTCTCCATTCATCAAGTGAGCTAATGTCAAATAACCTCTTCTCACCGGCAAGTTTGAAATAATAGTTGAGCTCTTTAATAGCCCAATATGCCTTATGTTCAAGTTCGAGAGGTAAGTGACATGCTTTTCCATAAACCATCTTATACAGAGACATACCCATAGGATTTTTATATGCAGTTCTATAGGCCCATAATGCATCATCAAGTTTCTTGGACCAATTCTTTCTAGATCTATTAACAGTCTTTTGCAAAATTAATTTGAGCTTTCTATTACTCAATTCTACATCACCGCTAGACTGTGGGTGATATGGAGATGCAATTCTATGATTAACATCATACTTAGCAAGCATTTACGAAAAGCACCATGAATAAAATGTGAACCACCATGAGTCATGAGATATCTAGGGACTCCAAACCTCGGAAAGATAACTTCTTTAAGCATCTTAATAGAGGTGTTATGATCAGCACTACTAGTTGGAATAGCTTCCACCCACTTAGTAACGTAATCAACAACAACTAAAATATGTGTGTATCCATTAGAGGCAGGAAAAGGTCCCATATAATCAAAGCCCCAAACATCAAATGGTTCAATAACAAGAGAATAATTCATAGGCATTTCTTGATGTCTACTAATATTACCAATTCTTTGACATTCATCACAAGACAAGACAAACTTACGGGCATCTTTGAAGAGAGTAGGCCAATAAAAACCGGACTGCAATACCTTATGTGCAGTTCTATCTCTAGCGTGGTGTCCTCCATATGGTTCAGAGTGACACTTGCGTAAGATCTGTTCCTATTCATGCTCAGGTACACAACGTCTAATAACACCATCTACTCCTTCTTTATAAAGGTGTGGGTCATCCCAGAAGTAATGCCTTAAATCATAAAAAAGAACTTTTTCTTTTGCTGGTATGTGAAACTAGGTGGTATAAATTTAGCAACAATATAATTAGCATAATCATCATACCATGGGGCAGCACGACAAGCATTAATGACCGCTAATTGTTCATTAGGAAAGCTACCATCAATAGGTAGTGGGTCATCAAGAACATTCTCTAACCTAGACAAGTTGTCTGCAATGGGGTTCTCAGCTCCCTTTCTATCAATAATATGCAAATCAAATTCTTGGAGCAAGAGAACCCATCTAATAAGTCTAGGTTTAGCATCATTCTTTTCCATAAGATATTTAATAGCAACATGATCAGTGTGAGTAGTAACTTTAGAATCAACAATATAAGGTCTGAACTTATCCCAAGCAAATACAACTGCTAAGAATTCTTTTTCAGTAGTAGCATAATTTCTTTGGGAAGTATCAAGAGTTTTACTAGCATACTGGATAACATTTAATTTCTTATCAATTCTTTGCCCTAGAATAGAACCTACAGCATAATCACTAGCATCACAAATAATTTCAAAGGGAAAATTCCAATTAGGTGGTTGAACAATAGGTGCAGTGATCAAAGTTTTCTGAAGGATTTCAAATGCTTCTACACAATCATCATCGAAGAAAAAAGGAATATCTTTTTGTAATAGATTAGTCAGAGGCCTAGAGATTTTAGAAAAGTCCTTAATGAACCTCCTATAAAAACCAGCATGACCAAGGAAACTTCTTATACTTTAATGTCCTTGGGACACAACATCTTTTCAATAGCATCAACTTTATCTTTATCAACTTCAATACCTCTTTCAGAAATTTTATGCCCCAAGACAATGCCTTCATTAACCATAAAGTGGCACTTTTCCCAATTCAAGACGAGACTAGTGTCTTCACATCTCTGCAAAACTCGATCAAGGTTGCTTAAGCAATCATCAAAAGAGGATCCATAAACGGAGAAGTCATCCATGAATACCTCACAAATCTTTTCACAAAAGTCAGAGAATATAGCCATCATGCATCTTTGAAAGGTAGCAGGTGCATTACATAAACCAAAAGGCATACGTCTCTAAGCAAAAGTACCAAAAGGGCAAGTAAAAGTTGTTGGGGAACATAGCAGAAATCAAAAAATTTCTACGCATCACCAAGATCAATCTATGGAGTAATCTAGCAACGAGGGGAAGGAGAGTGCATCTACATACCCTTGTAGATCGCTAAGCGGAAGCATTCAAGAGAACGGGGTTGAAGGATTCGTACTCGTTGTGATCCAAATCACCGGA
>NC_057795.1:64291472-64292225 GCF_018294505.1 Triticum aestivum | reverse complement strand
TTTATTTTTTCTTTTTGCTTTTTGTTGCCTATGTTTGTTTTTCTTTGTTTTTTTTTATTTTCATTGGTTTTATTTTTGTTCAGCACATCTGAACATTTTTCGGTACACATTCTACTTTTTTGGTATAGAGTAGATACATTTTTTATATACACGTTCAACATTTTATATTTACATGATTAATATTTTTTGAAATCTATTTTTGATGGCAATAAACATTCTTTGACAAACAATGTAGATTTTCATGTACACCAGGAACATTTTTTTTATATATGTTAAGTTTTTTTGTAAGTCTTTTTGACATTTCAAATGGACTACAACATACAAATGTATGTAGACGTATTTTAAAGTGTAGATTCACTCATTTTGCTCCGTATGTAGTCAATTGTTGAAATCCCTAAAACGACTTATATTGGGGAACGGAGGGAATATATATTTTATCTATATATAACAAATACTTTTTTGCATACACGTTTAACATTTTGTCAAATGCTTGATTAACATTTTTCAGATACTTGGTTAATATTTTAAAAACTGCTTGATTAACATTTTTTATCAACTTTCTTTGTTCACACTATATATTTTCTATATACATTTTTTTGTATACAGGAGATTTCTTTTTTTATACACATTTATTTTTTAATGCTTGGTAAACATTTTTCAAATGTATATGTAAACTGTTTTTAAATAGATATATATAGGGATTGACTATTCGTCACCCCGGGTGAAGAATAGTTATTCTTCACCCCACACTAT